>NW_004443943.1:3106577-3108376 GCF_000243295.1 Trichechus manatus latirostris
CCTGTTAATGCCATGTATTAAGGCCTGAAGTGTTGGTCCTATTTTTTCTTCTATGAACTTTATAGTTTTAGGCTTTATATTCAGGTCTTTGACCCATGGAATTCCTATGATTTTTAATGGTTAAAAGCCACAGATACATAAAATGCGAGAGAAAGGTGGAGCTGTGTCATTCCTACAGTTGGCTACTGAAGTAAAGGCTGCAATGTTTCTCTATTATGACAGTTGACCAGCCAGATAAATTATGATTCAGTAAGTTACTGCTGTGGGAAATGGAGTGGAAACGTACAAGTGACTCAGCAAACTATAAGAACTGCACTAGATTGATCAGTAGACTCATGTTAAGTCCATCTAGTTGATGAACATCCTTATCAGCCAGCAAATATAAATGACTTATGGGAATAATATTTCAAGGCATAATGACATGGCTATATCTAGTATTCTTCTAAGATCTGGGTTATTAAATATTAAATATCAAAGCTGTAAATTATAGTAGCAGCTTTATATAACTAAATTACATTCAAACAAAACCTAATTTCCTTAATCATTGGCTGTAATCCTCCAGGAACATACGCTATTAACTCAGCTACAAACGGCACAGAAATTGTATGACTTCAGTTAAGTTATTTGATATCAAATTCTAATCCAGGGCGGACTTCTCTCTAAATCTCCAATAGGGATTTTAATATTTTTACAATCACATTGGCTTTTTACAGAGTAACTAATCTTTTCATACTCTGATTTTTTCACGCCTTTACCCAATTTCCTTTTCTTTTTCTCAGAGCATATTCTAGGTCAATTTTTTAAACAGACTTTGTGGAATTTTCTTTTTATTTTTACAGTTTTTATCCAGAATTATCACAATCTGAGATTTTACACAGAGAACTAATTAAACTCAACAGAATATTTATAGATCAAATTAACTGTCTGTGGCCATGTATGTCAGTGCAAATCTAAAACAGCAAATAACTGATCAGTATAATTTGGCCCATTGTTCCCATGGCCAAATGTTTATCACAGAGTTTGTTCAATGATGAAGTACATTGTGTATATTGTAGTTATGAACAATTGGCTGGAATGAATTAATTTTGTGCTTTTCATAGACAAAAGTTAACCGTGTTTTGAACAATGCATATTGGGCATAGACTAAATAATATATGCTTAAGAATTTAAAGTCCTTGAAAGTAAAAGAGTTTGAAAGAGAGAGAAAACTTAGTTTGTATTATGGGGATGTACGTAGCAGTAAGGAGTTGAGAGTCCTTGAGAAAATGGACGCCTGAGAAGCTTGGGCTTTTGTTCATAACCAAGGTAAACAGTGATGTGGGGCAAGGGAAGATTAGTCTTGATAGACTTTTAGAAGAAGGAGGATAATTAGGTCAGGTTTTAGCCCTAAGTGTTAGGCTTCCTGAATGTAAGGATGGTACTTACCATGTCTGACAAATAGAGTGGCTCTGGCTAGGCAAAGTGAATCAGGGAGAGTCAAGGAGGTAAGGTCAGAGAGGAAGCAAGGGGCCAGGTCACACTACTGCCTACTGTCTATCCAGACCATGAAAGGGCATTGGGTTTAAACTGAATCTGACAGGAAGCCACTAGAGCTTCAGTGTGGCATGAGCTGAGTTACATTTTTTAAAAAAATTACTTTGTGACTGCTCTGACAAGGATCACAACAGAGGGTCCTGGACAGAGCTGGAGAAAAATGTAGAACAAAATTCTAACTCAACAAAAAATGACCAGACTTACTGGCCTGACAGAGACTGGAGAAACCCCGAGAGTATGGCCCCCAGACTCTCTTTTAGCTCAGT
>NW_004443943.1:3108476-3118125 GCF_000243295.1 Trichechus manatus latirostris
CAAGGACTAGAAGGCAGGAGGGGACAGGAAAGCTGGTAATAGGGAACCCAAGGTCGAGAAGGGAGAGTGTTGACGTGTCGTGGGGTTGTTAACCAATGTCATAAAACAATAACTGGTTAATGAAAAACTATTTGTTCTGTAAACCTTCATCTAAAGTCCAAAAAAAAAAAATTACTCTGGTTGTTGTATGGATAATTGACAAAGGGCTAGAGGTTGGGATAGCAAAGAGACAGGTAGGAGGTTGTAGTTCTAGTCCAGGTGGCAAATGATGGTGGCTTGGATTGGAGTGGTAACTGTGAGGTGATGTGAACTAATAGGATTTATTAGGATTTACTGATGGAATGGATGTGGGGCTTAAGAAAAAACAAGTTTAGTTAACTCTGTTTGAAACATGGTCTGAATGTTGGTTGCCTCACAAATGATCTCTGTTGTTTATGAGTTCATTGCCATGTATTCAAGGGTAAATACTTTTGTTGGTCAATCCTTTATAAAATTTAGTTTGTTCTTGATAATCTTGGTAAGTGTTTTAATGTATCTCTTCTCTTTGAGTCATGTTGTTGCTGTTGTTAGGTGCCGTCAAGTCGGTTCCGACTCACTGCGACCCTATGTACAACAGAATGAAACACTGCTGGGTCCCGCGCCATCCTCAAAATTGCTATGCTTGAAGCCACTGTTGCAGCCACGGTGTCAATCCATCTCGTTGACGGTCTTCCTCTTTTTCACTGACCCTGTACTTTACAAAGCATGATGTCCTTCTCCGGGGACTGATCCCTCCTGACAACATGTGCAAAGTATGTAAGACGAAGTCTCGCCATCCTTGCTTCTAAGCGTTTTGGTTGTACGTCTTCCAAGACATACTTGTTTGTTCTTTTGGCAGTCCATGGTATATTCAGTATTCTTCACCACCACCACAATTCAAAGGTGTCAATTCTTCGGTCTTCCTTATTCATTGTCCAGCTTTCCAATGCATGTGTGATTGAAAATACCATGGCTTGGGTCAGGTGCACCTTAGTCCTCAAGGTGACAACTCTGCTTTTGAACACTTTAAAGAGGTCTCTTGCAGCAGACTTGCCCAATGCAGTGCATCTTTTGATTTCCTGACTGCTGCTTCCATGGGTGTTGATTGTGGATCCAAGTAAAATGAAATCCTTGACAACTTCAATTTTTTCTCCGTGTATCATGATGTTGCTTATTGGTCCAGTTGTGAGGATTTTTGTTTTCTTTATGTTGGGGTATAATCCATACTGAAGGCTGTGGCTTTTGATCTTCATCAGTAAGTGCTTCAAGTCCTCGTCACTTGCAGCAAGCAAGGTTGTGTCATCTGTATAATGCAGATTGTTAATGAGTCTTCCTCCAATCCTGATGTCCCGTTCTTATTCATATAGTCCAGTTTCTCAGATTATTTGCTTAGCACACAGATTGAATAGGTATGGTGAAAGGATACAACCCTGACACACACCTTTCCTAACTTTACACCACGAAGTATCCCCTTATTCTGTCGGAACAACTGCCTCTTGATCTATGTACAGGTTCCTCATGAGCACAGTTAAGTGTTCTGGAATTCCCATTCTTCACAATGTTATCATAATTTGTCATGATGCACACAGTCGAATGCCTTTGCATACTCAATAAAACACAGGTAAACATTGTTCTGATATTCTCTGCTTTCAGCCAGGATCCATCTGACATCAGCAATGTTATCCCTGGTTCCATGTGCTCTTTTGAATCCAGCCTGAATTTCTGGAAGTTCCCTGTATATATTCTGCTGCAGCCGAATGATCTTCAGCAAAATTTTACTTGTCTGTGATATTAATGATATTGTTCAATAATTTTTGCATTCAGTTGGATCCCCTTTCTTGGGAATAGGCATAAATATGGATCTCTTCCAGTCAGTTGACCAGGTAGCTATCTTCCAATTTTCTTGGCGTAATGAGTGAGCATTTCCAGTGCTGCATCCGTTTGTTGAAATATTGCAATCGATATTCCATCAATTCCTGGAGCTTTGTTTTTCACCAATGCCTTCAGTGCAGCTTGGACTTCTTCCTTCAGTACCATGGGTTCCTGCTCACATACTACCTCTTGAAATGGCTGAAGGTTGACCAATTCTTTTTGGTATAATGACTCTGTGTACTCCTTCCTTCTTCTTTTGAAGCTTCCTGCATCGTTTAATATTTTCCCCATAGAATCCTTCACTATTGCAACTCAAGGCTTGAATTTTTTTCTTCAGTTCTTTCAGGTTGAGAAATGCTGAGCGTGTTCTTCCCTGTTGGTTTTCTATCTCCAGCTCTTTGCAAATGTCATTATAATACTTTACTTTGTCTTCTTGAGCATCCCTTTGAAATCTTCTGTTCGGCTCTTTTACTTCATCATTTTTTCCTTTTCCTTTAGCCACTAGACGTTCAAGAGTGAGTTTCAGAGTCTCTTCTGACATCCATTTTGGTCTTCTCTTTCTTTCCTGTTGTTTTAATGACCTCTTGCTTTCTTCATGTATGATGTCATTCCACAACTCATCTAATCTTCGGTTGTGTTCAATGGGTCAAATCTATTCTTGAGATGGTCTCTAAATTCAGGTAGGTTATACTCAAGGTCATACTTTGGCTCTTGTGGACTTGTTCTAATTTTCTTCAGTTTCAACTTGAGCTTGCATATGAGCATTGAGTCATAGAGAATGAAATAATTATATTTTGATGAAGACACTAAAATTCAAAGTTGGAGTGAATTTCCACGGATGATAGAGGCTTAAAACTTGCCTGCTGCTCATTCTTTGTGCCTTAGCTCTGTTGGAGAACAACTTTTCTTTCACACTGTTTTTTTTTTCTAAGCTCAAAAGGGTTACTTTAAAGTGTGCTTAAGAGCGGACACTTCTTTCCCATATCAACTATGCAAAATGTTGATGTGAGTAAAGAAAGCATATAGGTGTCTGAAAATTTGCAGTTTGTTAGTGGTTCCAGAAGCCCAGTAAAAGAATGGGTCTGCTTGGTTGTTATGGGATCCGTGTTGGTTTTTTTTTTTTTTTTTTTTTGGAGGGTTTGAACTTTTTGCTGTGTTTTAGGTGAAAGTTTACACAGCAAATTAGTTTCCCAGTCAATAATTCATACACACATTTTTCCCTGACATTGTTTGCTATCCCCACAATATGTCAGTACTCCCCCCATTTCCAACCTTCTTTCCCAGTTTCCATCCCTCCAGTTTCCCTGCCCCTCCTTGTCTTCTTTTCTTTGCTTTTAGATAAGTGTTGCCCGTTTAGTCTCATATAGTTGATTGTTCTAAGCAGCACATTCCTCACAGGTGTTATCATTTATTACATAGGCCGATCTATTATTTGGCTGAAAGGTAACCTCTGGGAGTGGCTTCAATTCCAGGTTAAAAGGATATCTTAGGGCAATAGTCTCAGGGATTCCTATAGTCTCTATCAGTCAAGTAAGTCTGGTCTTTTTTTTTTTATGAATTTTAGTTTTGTTCTACATTTTTCTCCCATTCTAAATGGGACCTTCCACTGTGACCCTCGTCAGAGCAGTCGATAGTGGTAGCCGGGCACCATCTAGTTCTGTTCTCAGGCTAGAGGAGGCTGTGGTTCGTGTGGACCATTAGTCCTGTGGACTAATTGCTTCTTTGAGTCTTTGGTTTCCCTCACTCTCCTTTGATCCAGATGGGAAGAGCCCAATAGTTGTATCTTAGATGGCCACTCACAAGCTTTCAAGACCACAGATGCTGCTCACCAAACTAGGTTGTAGAACATTCTCTTTATGAACTATGTTATGCCAATTGACTATCTGTCCCCTGAGACTACAGTCCTTAGCCTTCAAGCCTAGTAACTCAGTCCCACAAGGTGTTTGAATATGTTTAAAAAGTTTCCATAACTGTGACCCCAATGTGCTCTATTATGTATGTGAATATATATGCAGTACATACAAATATGTATACACAAATGCCCACAACTATACCTATATATGCACGCACATATACTCCCATACACACTCACACCCTTGTATAGCATAAATATCTATCTGCCTAATCACTCACAAATGTTTGGTTGTTATTACTGTTGTTGCAGAATTGTATATATTATAGCATTTACTGCAGTTGTCCTTTATTCTTGCATACCTCTCTGTGTCTTCATTTACCTTGGTCATGTTATGCTGACTTCCCCCATATTGTGCCTTTCCCTTCACCAGAATTAACACGTGTCTACTATCTAGTAGGTGATTCTCCCTCCCTCCCCCTCCCACCCCTGGTAACCATCAAAGAACTTTGCTTTCTGTGTGTAAACCTATTCTTGACATTTTATAGAGGTAGTATCATACAAAATTTGTCCTTTTGTGATTGACTTATTTCACTCAGCATAATATCCTCCAGATTCATCTATGTTATAAGATGGTTCACTAACTCATCATTATTCTTTATTGTTGAGTAGTATTCCATTGTATGTATGTATCACATTTTGTTTACCTATTCATCTGTTGATAGACACTTAGGTTGTTTCTATCTTTTTGCTCTTGTGAATAACGACACAATGAACATTGGTATGCATATGTGTATTCATGTCATTGCTCTTGTATCTTTAGGATATATACCTAGGAGTGGTATTGCTGGATTATATGGTATTTCTATTTCTAGCTTTTTGAGGAAGCGCCATACCAATTTCCATAATAGTTATACCATTTTAAAAACCCACCAGCAGTGTATAAATGTTTCAATCTCCCCATAGCCTCACCAGCATTTGTTTTCTGTTTTTTTGATCAGTGCCATTTTTGCAGGGGTGAGATGGTATTTCATTGTAGTTTTGATTTGCATCTCTCTAATGGCTAGTGATAGCAAGCATCTATTCATGTGTTTGTTAGCTGCCTGAACGTCTTTTCTGGTGAAGTGTCTGTTCATGTCCTTTGCCCATGTTTTTATTGGAGTGTCTTTTTGTTGTTGAAGTGTTGAAGTTTTCTATACATTTTAGAGATTAGACCCTTGTCAGATATGTCTTTGCAAAAAAATTTTTCCCAGTCTGTAGATTCTCTTTTTACTCTTTTGTTAAAGTATTTTGATGAGCATAAGTACTTAATTTTTAGGAGGTCCCAGTTATCTACTTTATTTTCTATTGTTTGTGCATTTTTAGCTATGTTTCATAGTGTATTTATGCCATAAATTAGGACCCCTAGCTTTGTTGCTATGGTACCTTCCAGGAACTTTGTAGTTTTAAGTTTTACATTTAGGTCTTTGATCCATTTTGAGTTAGTTTTCATGTATGGTGTGAGGTATGGATTCTGCAAATGGATATCCAATTCTGCAAGCATCATTTGTTAAAAAGGCTATTTCTTCTCCATTGAATGGCCCTTTGTCAAACATCAGCTGTCCATAGCTGGATGGATTTACTTCTAGGTTCTCAGTTCTGTTCCATTGGTCTACGTGTCTGTTGTACTAGTACCAGGCTGTTTTGACTACTGTGGCTGTGTGGTTTAAGTTCTGAGATCATGAAATGTGAGGCCTCCCACTTTGTTCTTCTTTTTCAATAATGTTTTAGCTATTAGAAGCCTCTTTCCTTTCCATATAAAGCTGGAGATTAGTTTTTCCATTTCATTAAAGAATATTGTTGGGATTTGGATCAGAATTGCATTATATTTATAGATGGCTTTGGGTATTATTAACATTTTTGCAATGTTAAGTCTTCCAGTCCATGAGCATGGTATGTTTTTTCATTAATGTATGTCTCTTTTGGTTTCTTGCAGTAGTCTGTTGTAGTTTTCCTTGGATAAGTCTTTTAAGTTCCTGGTTAGATTTATTCCTAGGTATTTTATCCTTTTGAGGGCTATTGTAAATGGTATTGTTTTCTTGATTTCCTTTTCAGAGTTCTCCTTGTTAGTGTAGAGGAATCCAACTGATTTTTGTCTGTTGATCTTGTACCCTGCCACTTTGCTAAACTCTTCTATTAGCTCCAGTAAATATTTTGTGGAATTGCTGGGATTTTTTATGTATAGGATCATGCAATCTGTGAATAGAGATAGTTTTACTTCTTCCTTATCAATCTGGATGCCTTTTATTTCTCTTTCTTGCCTTATTGCTCTGGCTAGGACTTCCAGTACAATATTGAATAAGAGTGGTGATAATGGGCATCCATGTCTCATTCCTGTTCTCAAGGGGAATGTTTTCAAACTCTCTCTGTTGAAAATAATGTTGGCTGTTAGTTCTGTATAGATGCCCTTAATTATGTTGAGGAATTTTCCTTCTATTCCTATTTTGATGAGAGTTTTTAGGAAAAGGTGTTGGATTTTATCAAATGTCTTTTCTGCATTGATTGAGATGATCATGCAATTCTTTTCCTTTGTTTTATTTATGTGGTGAATAACGTTGATTGATTTTCTAATGCTGAGCTACCCTTGCATCCCTGGTATGAATCCCATCTGATTGTGATTTGATTTTTTAATATATGCTGTTGCATTCTGTTGGCTAGACTTTTACTGAAAATTTTTGCATCTATATTCATAATGGATATGGGCCTGTAATGTTCTGTTTTCATGGTATCTTTGCCTGGCTTTGGTATCAGGATTATGCTGGCTTCACAGAATGAATTATGGAGTATTCCCTCCTTTTCTACGTTCTGGAATAGTTTGAGTAGATTTGGTGTCAACTCATCTCTGAATGTTTGGTAGAACTCTCCAATGAAGCCATTTGGGCTGGCGATTTATTTTGGGGAGGGAGGAGTTTTTTTTTTTTTTTATGACGTCTTTAATTTCTTTTGTTATGGGTCTATTTAGGTTTTCTACCTCTGTGTTACTTTAGGTAGATAGTGTTTCTAGAAATTTGTCCATTTCTTATATATTTCTCAAATTTGAAATTTTCATAATATTCTGTAACAATCCTCTTTATCTTGGTTGGTTCTGCTGTAATATTGCCCATTTCATTTCTTATTTTGGTTATTTGCATCTTCTTTTTTTCCTTTGTCAGTTTGGCCAGTGGCTTGTCAATTTTATTGATCCTCTCAAAGAACAAACTTCTAGTTTTGCCGATTCTATTGTTTTTCTATTTTCTGCTCTGATCTTTATTATTTATTTATTTCTGCTCTGATATTTATTATTTCCTTTCTTCTGGTGACTGTGGACTTCTTCTACTGTTCCTTTTCTATTTGTTCAAGTTGTCTGGTTAAGTTATCAATTTTAGATCTTTATTCTTTTTTGCTGTGTGCACTTATTGCTATAAATTTTCTTCTGAGCACTACTTTTGCTGTGTCCTAGACATTTTGGTAGGTTGTGTTCTTTCTCATTTGATTCTAATAATTTTTTAATTTCATTTTTAATTTTTTCTATGATCCAGTAGTTTTTAAGTAAGATGTCATTCAGTTTCCATATATTTAATTTTTTTCCTTGATCTTTCTGTTATTAATTTATTGTTTTATAGTGTAATGTCAGAGAAGATGCTTTGTATTATGTCGATGTTTTTTAATTTATTGAGACTTGCTTTGTGGCCTAGAATATTGTCTATTCTGGAAAATGATCCATGTGCATTGGAGAAGGATGTGTGCTGCTCTTGGGTGGTGTGTCCCGCGTATGTCCATGAGGTCAAGTTGGTTGATTGTGTTATTTAGATCTTCCAGATCTTTATTGAGTTTCTTTCTAGTTATTCTGTCCATCGTCGAAAGTAATGTGTTAAAGTCTCCTACTATTATTGTAGAACTGTCTATTTCTCTTTTCAATTCTGTTAGAGTATTTTAGTTTATTTTGGTGCTCTGTCATTGGATGTATAAATGTTTATTATTGTTATGTTTTCTTGGCGGATTGACCCTTTAATCATTATATAATGTCCTTCTTTGTCTCTTATAATGAATTTTGATTTAAAGTCTATTTTATCCAAAATTATTATTGCTACTCCTGCTCTCTTTTGGATCCTGTTAGTTTGATTTTTTTTTTTTTACATCCTTTGATTTTTAACTTGTTTGTGTTTTTTTGTCAAAGTGTCGCTTATAGGCAACGTATTGATGGGTCATATTTTTATATCCATTCTGCCAATCTCTGTCTCTTGACTCATGCATTTAATCCATTTACATTCAGTGTGATTAAGTATAGGTATGGATTCAATCCTGTCATTTTGTTATATATACATATTTTGTGGTGTTAACAGTTTCTTTGTTCCTCTTAATTTTCTGTGCTAAGTTATTTTTATATGTGGATTTTCTTTTCCTATGAATTCTTGTCATTGTTTTTGTGTTTACTGAGTCTTTTTGGTTTTCTTCTTCTTTATTTTGGTGAGCAAATTTAATACTTTTCTTTGTGGTTACCCTGAAGTTTACCTTAATCTTCTTAAAATTAGAAGAGTCTGTTATATCTTGAAGTTGCCTTGACTTCCTCCCCATATCGAAGTTCTATAACTACATCTTTTATTCCCCCTTTTTGTTTTGAAGTTGTCATCATTTACATCTTGACTCCTATGGTTGTCTAAAGTAGGCGTTTTCACTTTATTTTGCTTTTGCAAAATCTTTATCTGGGCTAGTATCTAGGTGATATTGTCCTGTGTCTTTATCTCAGGTTGTTGTTTGATGTTGTTGGTTCTCCATCCAAAGGACGTCCTTTAGTATTTCTTGTAAGGCTGGTCTCAATTTTTAAAACTCCCTTAGTTTTTTCTTATCTGGGAATGTCTTAGTTTCACCATCATTTTTGAAAGGCAGTTTTGCTGGATATGATTCCTGGTTGGCAATTCTTTTCCTTCAGAATTTTCATCCTAGTACCTTCTTGTTTCCACTGTTTCTGATGAGAAATTAGCACTTAGTCTTACTGGTGCCCTTTTGTAAATATTTTGTTTTTCATGACCTACTTTCAGAATTCTTTCTTTGTCTTTGGTTTTGGAAAGATTGATTATGATATGTCTTGGTGATTTTGGGGGAGTCTATCCTGTATGCGGTTCTTTGAGCTTCTTTGATGATAACCTTCTCATCTTTCATGATATTTGGGAGTTTTCAGCCAATATATCTTCAAAAATTATCTCTATACTTTCATTTTTTTTCCTCCTCTTCTGGAATTCCTATTATGCATAAATTATCCCTCTAGATGGTGTACCGCATAACTTTTAGGCTTTCTTCATTTTTCCTCATTTTTTTTTTCTGATTATTCCTCAAACAGATTAGTACCAAGGGATTTGTCCTCTATTTAGCAGATTCTTTCTTTTATTGATTCAGTTCTACTTCTGTGTCTTTGAGTGTCACGGAGTTAGCTATTTCTGGTATTTTATTGTTAATCTTCTGAATTTCTAGTTGTTTTGTGTGGTTTCTAATTGTCTACTGTCATTTTGTTCTTGTATTGTTTTCTTGAATTCTTTTAAGGTTTTTTCTGTGTTTTCCTTGATCTCTTTGAGAATACTAAATATCAGTCTTTTGAATTCCTACTCAGGTAGTTCTATGATTGTTTCTTCCTCTCGAAGGTTTTTTTTTTCCCTTTATTTTGCTCACTTTATTTATTTATTTATTTATTTATTTATTGTATTTCAGGTGAAGGTTTATACAACAAACAGTTTCTCATTGAACAGTAGTATACATATTGTTTTATGACATTGGTTAACAACCCCCAACATGTCAACCCTCTTCCTTCTTGACCTGGGTTTTTTTTTTTTTGGTGAAAATATACATAGCCAAAGATATACCATTTCAAAAATTTCTACATGCACAGTTCAGTGA
>NW_004443943.1:3118225-3152397 GCF_000243295.1 Trichechus manatus latirostris
AAGAATGATGTTGGCCGTTGGTTTTGCATAGATGCCCTTTATTATGTTGAGAAATTTCCCTTCTATACCTATTTTATTGAGAACTTTTATCAGGAATGGGTGTTGGACTTTGTCAAATGCCTTTTCTGAATCAATTGAGATGATCATGTGATTCTTTTCTTTCCTTTTATTTATGTGGTGGTTACTTTGATTGATTTTCTAATGTTGAACCATCCTTGCATACCTGGTATGAATCCTACTTGGTTATTTTGCTCACTTTTTGAGCCACCTTATCCTGTTTTTTCCTATGACTTGTAATTGTCTGCTGTCTCCAAGGTGTTGAGGTGTTATTGATTGATTGATTGATTGATTGTATGTCTGTTTGTTTTGTCCTGATTTTTTGTTTTGTTTTGATATGTCAGGACAGGCTGAGCAGGCATGCTCTGCTGATCGCTCCTCTGGCAGTAGGGGAGCACTCATCACTGGTCACTGGATGGGCAGGGCAGCAATGGATGGGACAAGCACACATTGCTGTTCACTGGATGTGTGGGGCAGCTAAGGGTGGGCTGGGAGGCCACAGGACATTGCCTGTTGTCAGTCCAGCAGCGTGGAAGTGCATGATGATGCTCACTGGGTGTGTGGGACGGGGACAAGGTGTGTGGCAGACAACTGATGGTGTAGGTGAGCTCACTGCTGCTTGCCAGATGCATGAGGTGGTGGGCGGGGGTTGTGTTGGGTGACCGGTGGCATGCGAGTGCTCTCTGCCTCTCACCAGGTGGACAGGGTGACAAGTGAAGGGGTGTGGAGTGTGGGTGGTGGCCAGTTACCAGGGGCATAGGATCACTCACTCTCGCTTGCTGGGTGGGTGGGGTGGTGTGTAGGTGGATGTGGCAGGCAACAGGGGGCATGAGAGCACTCTCTGCTGCTTGTGGAGTGGGCAAGGTTGCAGGAGGGTAAGTGTAGTGAGCAACTGGGGACACAAGGGTGCTATGCTGCTCACCAGGTGGACAGGGCAGCAGGTGGGGGGGTGTAGTGGGTGACTGATTGTGCCAGCATGTTCACTGCGGCTCGTTGGGTGTGCAAGGCAGATGGTGGGGGGCTGTGGTGGGTAACTGGGGAGCTAGCATGCTCACTGCTGCTCACCAGGTGTGTGGGGTGGGGGTGTGTGGTGGGTAACTAGGCGTGCAAGAGTGCTCTCTGCCACCTGCTGGGTGGGCAGGGGGGTGTGTTGGGTGATGGGGGTGCAGGAACTCTCTGCAACTTACTGAGTGGAGGGGGTGGCAGATGAAGGGATGTGGTGGGCAACTGGCCTCACTTGAGCACTCACTGCTGCTTGTCAAGTGGGAAAGGCTGTGGTGGGGGGTGGCAGACAGGCAGGGTAGGATGGGAAGGGGGGTTTGTATCATAGTCCCCAAGTTGGCAAGGTGGGAGGGGTGGAGGTGTTGCACCGCTAATCACTAGGAGGGCAGGGGCAAGGGAAGTGTGCTCCTCTGGTCACTGAGTATGTGTGCCTGGGCACTTCTCGTTGGCTACAGCCGGCAATTGGGACCTGCCTCTGACTAATTGTAGCGGGGGGTGCTGCCCGGAATCTTGTTGGGTGGGTGACCTCCTGCTGACACTCTATGGATCTATTACTTCATGTGTGCCACCCACCTTAATGGTCAGAGACCACCGCTGGTGAGTAGTCTTATCTCTGGATCCTGGCTACCTCCCTGCTCTGTGGACACCAGGATCCCTGGAACTCTTACCCTGCTTTCTGTACTTTTCCTCCTTAGATTTGGTTCATGTCTTACTCACCTTGCTTCACTCTGGGTATGCCTACACAGTTTCTCTGTCCCCTATAGGGAATCCCATGAAATTGCCTTCCTGTGCTCCTCACCCAGGATCGCTGCTAGCTTTGTCTCAAGATGGCCATGCTGTGTCAGTCCGACTGGCAGGGCACCTCCACTCCATATCTCTCCTTGTTTGCTGCTTTTGTTCAGTTTCTTTTTCCCATTGGTGTTTGACCTAATTCTTTATCCTTTCCCTTGATGCTCAGGGTTCCAGGATTGTCATCTGTATCTGTTTCACTTGGTTTCTTGGGTCTTTGCTGTAGAGGGACAGCATGGTCTGTCTGACTAAGCCCCTATCTTAGGCTGGGATCCATGTTGTTTTGGTATATAGTAGAAAGTCAATAAGGATGTGTTGCTAAACAAAGAAAATGTATTGACTTGGAAGAGGATTGAAGAAGATATGATTTAAGAAAAGGATGCAGCTTATAAAATCTTTGGGGCAAAAGTGATTCCCTTCCATAGGTATCATGAAGGTGGCACAACCTGGGACACTTAAAGGGCCATTGCTACAAAGAGCAAGGCGAGATTCCAGATTTTGCTGTCTTCAGCCAAGACACAAAAATAGCCACCCATTCCATTATATGATTATACAGATAGTTTCATATATTTTGTTGTTGTTAGCTGCCATAGAGTTGATTTTGACTCATAGCAACCCCACGTGACAGTGTAGAACTACCTCATAGGGTTTTCTAGGCTGTAATCTTTATGGGAGCAGATCAGCAGGTCTTTCTCCCCCAGAGCTGGAGAAATTCCACTTTTCCCTTTCTTAATTAACCTTTCACTTGGCAGCCAAATGCTTAACTGCTGCATCATCACCAGGAGTCCTTTGATATAATTTAGTAAATGTTAATATCAGATAAGCTGAATTTTAAAGAGTTAGAGTTTATATTTATACACGTATGACTGAAAATACAAAATTAACTATATGAAAGATGCTCAACTTTGTTCATAAAAAGAGAAATGCATACTAAAATTACACTGAGGTATCATTTCTTACCATTAGATTGGCAAAAATAAAGTATGACTACACACTCTGTGGGTGAGGCTGGGAGTAAATAGGCATTCTCATATATTACTTGGGGAAACACAAAGTAAAACAGCTATAGCTAAAGGAAATTGGCAATATTTAACAAAATCACATATCCATTTACCCTTTGATTGGGCAATGTTACTTTTAGAAATTTATTCCAACTATTCACTGGCAAAAACATGAAAAGACTTATGCACAGGGCAATTCATTGCCAGACAAGTACTTGTAACAGCAAAATACTAGGAACAACTCAAACGTCCATTAAGAGGGGCTTAAATGAATAAATTATGCTACATCCACACAGTGGTGTACTCTGAAGCTATAAAAATGAATGAATTTATATTTATATCCACTCACTTAGATAAATAGTAACATACTATATTCACTTTTGTTCAGCTTGATTTTTCACTCAATAAAGATGCTGGAAGTTATCCAGGGTATGTGTGTGTATATACACACATATGTATGTTTACATTTACGTTTTTATATATGCATATATGTGTATATATATGTATGTATAAGCCAACTCCTAGTTTTGTATTTCAAGCAAAAAATAAAATCAATGCTTTTTACAAGTTAGTATAGACAATCTGGACCACTTGATCTTTGCATGAGCCAATTGGCTTTGAACACTTTCTTCTCCTAGGGTCCCTCTTACTGCCTACCTACAAGCACCCCCAAAAACTTAGTCCTCAACTCTCTACTCTTTCTCCTTACAACCTATTCCCAGAATTCTACTATTGCCTTTATGCTAGTGTGGCTTCTGTCCTCAAAGCACAAGAAATACTTCACTAGGACAACATATGATAAGGATTGTGGAATTAAAAATAAAATAACTCTTTCAAAAACACTGGAAATAAATGTTGGAGGGGCTGCGGGGAGTTCAGAACTCTTATGTACTGCTGGCGGGAATGCAAAATGATACAACCATTTTGGAAAATGATATGGTGCTTCCTCAGAAAGCTAGAAATAGACATACCATTCGATCCAGCAATCCCACTCTTAGGAATATATCCTAGAGAAATAAGAGTCGTCACTCGAATAGACATATGCACACCTATGTTCATGGCAGCATTGCTCATAATAGCAAAACGATGGAAACAACCTAGATGCCCATCAACAGATGAATGGATAAACAAACTATGGTGCATACACACAATGGAGTACTGTGCAACAAGAAAGAACAATGATGAATCTGAAGCATCTCATAACATGGATGAAACTGGAGGACATTATGCTGAGTGAAATAAGTCAATCACAAAAGGATAAATATTGTATAAGACCTCTACTGTAAAAACCCATGAAAAAGTTTACACACAAAAAGAAACAATCTTTGTTGGTTATGAGGGATGGGAAGGGTGGGGGGGTACTAAACAGATAAGTGGTAACTTTGGTGAAGGGTAAGACAGTACACAGTACTGGGGAAGTCAGCACAACTTGTACAAGGAAAGGTCATGGAAGCTCCATAGACACATCCAAACTCCCTGAGGGACTGAATTGCTGGGTGGAGGGCTGTGGGGACCATGGTCTCAGGGAACATCTACCTCAATTGGCATAACACAGTTTATAAAGACAATGTTCTACATTCTACCTTGGTGAGTAGCGTCTGGGGTCTTAAAAGCCTGTGAGCGGCCATCTAAGATACTGCACTGGTCTCATCCCTTTGGGAGCAAGGGAGAATGAAGAGAACAGGATACAAGGAAAAGATTAGTCCAAAGTACTAATGGACCACAGCTACCAAGGTCTCCACCAGCCTGAGTCCAGTACAGCTAGATGGTGCCCAGCTACCACCACTGACTGCTCTGACCGAGATCACAACAGAGGGTTCTGGACAGAGCTGGAGAAGGATGTAGAACAAAATTCTAACACACACAAAAGAAGACCAGATTTACTGGCCTGACAGAGACTGGAGAAACCCCAAGAGTATGGCCCCTAGACACCCTTTTAGGTCAGTGGTGAAGTCACTTCCAAGGTTCACCATTCAGCCGGGGATTGGACAGCCCCATAAAACCAAATGGAACTAATGAGACACAGCAGTCCAGGGATAAGGGCCAGAAGGCAGAAGAGGACACGAAAGCTGGTGATAGGGAACCCAAGGTTGAATAAGGATAGTGTTGATGTGTTGTGAGGTTGTTAACCATTGTCATAGGGCAACATGTGTACTAACTGTTAAATGAGAAACTATTTTGTTCTGTAAGCCTTCATCTAAAGTGAGAATAGCAGCACAATTGGAAGAGCGTAGTCGATGTCACTGAACTGTGCATGTGGAAATTTTTGAAATGGTGTATCTTTGGCTATGTATATTTTCACACACAAAAGAAAAAAGGAAGAGAAGGGAGAGTGTTGACATGTTGTGGGGTTGTTCACCAATGTCATAAAACATTATGTGTACTACCGTTTCATGAGAAACTATTTGTTCTGTAAGCCTTCACCTGAAGTACAATTAAAAAAAAATAAAATAAAATAACTTTTCTCATGAAAAAAATATGGAATTAAAAATTAAATAATCTCTCTTTGCCATTTCTTAATTAAAAACAAAATAACTAAAACAAAACAAGCAAGAAAGATGAAGGGGGAGTGGTCTGGCAAGCTAGCAGTAAAGGGTCTAAATTTAAAACTAATTTTAGTTTTCTGCTTAACGATAAACAAGGTTTGATTCAATGAGATTTAACATGTTAGTGGTTTGAACTCCTCCAGTAGCTACATAGGAAAAAGACCCAGAAATTTGCTCCCATATAATTACAGTCTAGAAAACCCTATGAGGCAGTTCTACTCTGTCACACGAGGTTGCTATGAGTTGAAATTGATTAGGCGGCACCTAACAGCAACACCCAAATGTTCCCGGGCCTCACCAGCTTGCAGCTTCTAGATAAAGTAACCATTCACAGTCTGTCCCCAAGTCTATGAGGATAGATGGTTTTCTCACATATACTTGACACTATCTCTGCCCTGTCTGAGGGTCAATGAGTGTTCTTGCGACTACTGATTGGTCTCCAAAAGTGCCAGGACTACTGATTTGGAGATCCTGCTCAGGCTACTCTCATAGTGTTGCTGATCTGTTCAGGGCATTGTCACATTCACACTGCCACTTAGAGATCCATCAGCACTTTGCCTTTCCCATCTCACACTCCATCTTACAAGTGATGTTTCATGATGGAATTGTCAGGTTCTCTAGTGACAGCTGGTTTTAATACTCATCCAAAATATGATTCAGGGCTGGAGAAGTTAAGGAACAGACTTATAGAGCTCTCAGGACCACAGTTCCCTTCCTTACTCAGGTTGGTCACCAGGGTTTGACTCACAGAGCCAGAATTCTCCATCAATTTAAGTAAATTATTTCTCTCTAAGCCCTCCTTGCAGTGTCTCTCATTGCAATTTGTCTCCATTGTTATCCTCACCCGTATCAGTCTATATCCCTGCTGTGGACAAAGTTCAAGTTCTTTGAAGCTTATGTGTCCACCAGAAACCTGGAGCATGGCTAGGTCTACTAGTTTGGAATGTGGAGAGTGGGGGCTTAGGGAAGAATAAAGGGCTATCTTTCTCTCTGAGAAGACCTGGTGGCACAGTGGTTAAGAGCTTGGCTGCTAACCAAAAGGTCAACAGTTTGAATCCACCAGCTACTCCTTGGAAACCCTATGGGGAAGTTCCACTCTATCTTATAGCGTTGCTGTGAGTCGGAATCAACTGGATGGCAATTTTTTTTTTTTTTCCTCCGAAACCAGAAAAGCAAATTTCAGTAGCAAGGTGTAAGGTAAGGCTGGAAGTGTGTGCATGTAGTTAAGGCGGGGGAGAGGATTTGAAGTGTGTGAGGAAGGGAATTGCCACCTACCTTCCTTGTCAGCACATCCAAGCCTCAACTCTGACCTCAATGTTCCCTGATACGTTTAAGTGGTCAGCCATTTCAAGGCTTTCCTTTATTCTAATAAAATTTTTGTTAATTCCATACATTATATCTTTATCTATGACTAAAATTTTCAATTCTTAGTAGTTTTAGGAGATGATAAAAAAAATTATCTGGAATACTTGTGCATCAAAATTAGATTGGGTTGAAGTTTCTTGAATTTCTTATAAATAGAACCGCTGTCTATTAACCCATTCCCTACTGTTTCCATTCACTATTCATTATACATTTTACTACTACAATTTTGGGAATTTTTGGTTTTGATAGGAGGGCACCAACTTGACAGAAATTAGTAACCCAGCAGCAATCTTACTGACCTATGATTTTTCTTAAAGCTTTATGGGAAATACAGGATTACAGTGGTGTGATTCTTGCATCTTGAGTTTGTTAAAAATTCTTCCATTTTTTCCCCTATATTTGAGGGATTTAGAAAGATGAAGCAGTAAGAACTGCAGTCAATTTCATTCTCAATACAAAATATTATGAGCTGAGAAGTTCTATACCAGAAACTTCAAAGAAAATAAATAATATATAGCTCATTTTAAAGGAATAACATTTACTTTTTCCTTTAGGTAATTTGGAGAGTACAAATAGCTTCAACCATTGCTGTAAAGTCCACAATTTTCTGAAGAAAGTTGCTCTTCAAAACACAAACTGCTCTTCAATAAAAAGAAAAACAGATGCTATAGTCATGATATTTGGGCAATATTTCAGCATTATCAACTTTTGATTCAGAAGGGGAAGGGGGAAAAATAAACCTTAGTTTCCCCAAGAAAAGTCTGTACCAGTCAATTAAATGAATGTACATTGCACCTATTGGAGCGTTTAGAAATTATTTCACAGAAAAAAGGTATTGCTTTTGATTACAGCTTCATAGGTCATCTCTAAAATCTATCAGTATACTGCAGTGAAAAATTGAAACACCTTACTGTTGCTACAGGCCATTTTTGTGTAACTTTTCCTTAGGACTTACACCATAAAGGTATTATATTGACAATGAAAATATTTCAACAGCTCTCATCAACTTTGTCAAAAATTGTGTTAACCAAATAATGAAAACCACCTCCTTACAAACATAGGGGCCTTGCAACAAATTAGAGTCCTGAAAGTTGGCTGTGTAGTATGATTTAAAACACACACACAGGCACTGTCTTTCTTTGTCTGGTTTATCTTCTAGGCATTCCTCAACTGCAAACCCCTCAGACCACACCTGGCTGGTAGCACTACGTCAAGACGTTAGGGTAACAAAACCAAGGTATTTGTTGCCCCTGCTGATAGCCGAGGGAGAAAAGAGAAAAAGAACATCTTCCTTAGTCTTCTTTAATTAGGGTTATATGTGTAGAAGTGCTTTCTGCTAGAGCCTCCAAATAAGAGTTTTAAAATCAATTTTTATCATTACATCTTTACAGATTCGGAGGAAGAAATATTCTATTCCCATGCTAGAACTTAGGTCCCTCACTAGAATAAGAGTAGTGAAGGTGTGTACCTTTCCCCCATTGTATCTCCAAGGCTCAGCACATGGTAGGCACACAACAAAAACTAGTTGACTGTCTACTCTCATTCTCAGTAACCCCTTACTATTGACAACTTCACCATGTTGCTTTAGAAACAGCATGGCAAAACCTTCATCTAGGATATTGGTGTAAAAAAACCAAACCAAGTCTATTGCCATCGAGTCAGTTCCAACTCATAGCGACCCTATAGGACAGAGTAGAAGTGCCCCAGAGGGTTTCTAAGCAGCGGCTGGTTGATTCGAACTGCTGACCTTTTGGTTAGCAACTGAACTCTTAACCACTGTGACACCAGGGCTCCATAGAGATCCTAAAAATTATCCTAGGTATCTGGCCAGAGTAAAAGAAGCTGAGATAGAGTTCAGGCTTAGAAATTCATTTTGTGTAGAAAATTTGTAGAACCAGAAAACTGAACTGGTTAGGGCTGTTCTCTTTAGGTAACTTCACATTTTCAGAAATGAATGCCTTGCAATTACCCTGTGACTGTAGTGTGAATCCACTGCAGTCACTAAGCCAAAACTGAATGTTTTCAGGTTGTTCCTAAGGAAACCCCCCTCCTGTAAACTCTCGTCATCACTAAGTAGTAACTAAGTCAACAAAAACTCTTTAAACCTATCACTGAGTGGTAACTAAGTCAACAAAAACTCTTTTAACCTACAAATGTCAAGTCCCCACTTCTGTTATCCCACCTTTGACAATGATGCATCAATGAATAAACAATCAAGATTTTTCTTAACTTACTTCCTTCTGTAATAGTTTATAAGTGGCTCACTGACTGTGATTCCGTGGATTCTGCTAGTCGCTTGTGACCAATATACACTGTCAGTTTCCTCATTTGAATGACTGTCTTTGTCTTGGCTTATAAAAATCTCTTTTGATTAAATTTGAGTCTGGGGTCTTTTCTCCCTACAACAATTGGTGTAGTCGGCAGGGATCCAAAGCCGTCTTCCTTCAGCAGGACTTCTAAGGGGCTGAGGACTGGACCAGGTGCCAGCAATGGGGCCTCAGGTGCCCTACCATTTCCACAGAACTTGGGGACCCCACAAAGGTAAGTGCTCTTGGTTTGAAACCTGTGATCTATGGCGCAGTTCTCCAATATTTTTTATTAAGCCTCTTGTTCGTATTTTTCTGTCCAGATTTTTTTGGACAATTTGGTATGCTTTCATTTGTTTGTGTTGCCTAAATTTGAGCATCTCAGTCAGTACAAAGGTAAATCTATTTTCAAAGAGTATTTCTTTGTGGTTTGGAAAAAAACTGAAAGTAATTCTCTGTATAGGTGGTTTGTCTCCGAGATTGCTCAAAAGTGAAGTTTCTCACCATCTAGTGACACATGGTTATTTCTGATTTTAAGGTCGTATGTGCTGAACTCTGGTAAGCTAGGGAATGCCACTTCGTGGGACAAGAGTAGTCCTCCTGCTAGTACTCTGGCTACTTACAAAATTAAGAACTATGGGCTGAATTCAGTTCAGTTTCTTTGGAAATGGTATGCTCCTACCAGAGGTAAGGAATCAGACCAGTGGCCAGTCTGGGTAAATTTTAAGCTCAGTAAGATTAGCTTTTCTGTGCAGTGGATTAGAAAAAAGGAGGCTCTTAAAAAAAAAAAAGTTTTGGATGCTTAGTAAATTCCCTTTGCTTCTTTGCTGGCCATTTTTTCTCTCTACCTGTCTCTACTTGAAACTAAAAACATCCTTAATTCTGAACTTTCAGCTTTAATAAAAAGGCATCATCTTGACTGGAAAATCACCCCTTCTGCCAAGACAAACAGATTTGACTCATAAAGTAACTCTAACCAAAGAAACACCTTGACAAGTAAATTAATAATTTATAGCCATGGAGCAACTACAAATCCAGCCAAGCAATATATTCCCATCACAAAAAAGAAGTGCTAGAAATAACAATGAGTTCTATTTAAGACTCTAAACTTGACTGCCCCTTTAAGAAAGAAAGAAAATGTCATTTTGAAATGTCTTTAAAAATTAAATACCTTGACGAAAAAGATAAACCTCCTACAATCACTTTTCCCACTCATGATCATGATAAAAAGGAGAGAATACTTATAGTTATAAGATCTGTAAATATGGCACCTGTATAAAAACCTGTAAGCCTAGTTTATCAAGATTTGTTTTAATTTATTAATATGTTAGTTGGACCCAGAAAAGCCCAACAATAGGCTGAAGAAGAATATTGGAAAAAAAAAAATCTGAAAAGTCATTAATGATTAAACCCAATGCTTCAGGCATTGAATTATTAGATCAAACAAAAGCAATAGCTAAGTTTTTTTTTTTTTTTTAAACAGCATCTCTAAGGGTTTTTTTCTGAGAAAAATTAATTGGGTTAAAGTTCAAGGCTGCAAACAAGAGAAAAAAAAGAAAAACTGTTTATCTTTTAGCCAAACTGTTTACTGAACACTCTAGTTTAATTCAAGCATTACAGGCTTGATTAAGAAACAATTCCCATTACTAAGCTGAATAATTTGGCTTTTAAACACTGCATCCTTTTAATTATCAACAAGCAGCTCCTAAAGAAGAACTTACAAGTTAGAAGAAAGTTGGATACTACCAGTACCCAACCACTAAACTTTGATGAGGACGTAATAGCAAAATTGTTTACCAAATTATTTACATCTTTCCATAATTCAGAATTTACTTTTACCCTTGCGTTTAAGAAGAGATAAAATAATTTCTTGTTGGAAAAATACTGGTAAAGTAAGGAATCCTTTGAACCTACCAACTATGTAATTCTTCATTGTTCTAATTGGCAAGAAAAAAGGGAAGTAAAGCTTAAGGGTGATTTCCTGTTTGCACTCTAGCAAGTGTTTCAGCTTCTTTTTCTGTCTGCTCTCTTGCGGACATCTTGGTCCAGAACATCAGCTTAAAAATTTCTGGCTGCTGTCTTGCAGATGTTTTGGTTCAGGACACCAGCTTTGAAATTTCCTGCATGGTATTGTTTAAGCCTGAATTTTATTAAAGCTAGTCTCACAGACCAGTAAATTTTTGTGGTTTTTGTCTTGTTTTTTGCTTAAGTCTTTTAATATTTTTTAAATATGTTTGTCTTGTCTCAAAAAGCCATAACTAGCAGTTGTTAATTTTTTTTCTTCATAAAACAGTCTTTTAAGTCTTAGAAAAATTATTTATTGTGCCAGGGCTTCTAATAGCTAGTTTAAGGCCTATAAAGCATGCAGAAAATAAGTTTATAACTTTAAAATGAATTAATATATTTGAAAAAATACACTATAAAGGACAAGTTATTCTAAATTATGTTCTCTAAAGGATCCTATGAAGCATGCAAAAAACAAGGTTATGAAAATATAATTTCTTACCTCCAGATGGTACTATTAAATTCAATTATAATACTTCCTTAAAGAATTTACTCTAATTATTTAATGATAAATACGCATTTATATAAATTAAATAGTCCTAATATTCTCAAGAATTGATGCAAATAGTTTTGTTGAGAAAAATATTTTTATGCCAACTTTGAAAACAAGATCTTAAAAACTAAAGCTTTCTAAATAATTTAAGCTAGGTATTATATGAAATATGTTTTATTTAGGGAAAAGGAATAATTTTATTAATTCTAGAATAAGATGAAAAACAGTTAAACTGCTTACAGTAATTATATTTTGGAATAGCTAAACTTAAATTACTAATTTACAAATATTATACTACGTTAATGGATATTCATTATATTTAAAGTTTATAGACTCTTACTTGTATGCCACAGAAGGATATATATATATATAGATAGATCTGATAATTAATATGTTCTTTTTATTCCACTTAAAAGGTTATACTATAAGAAATATGTAACAAAGACAAGAAAGTTGAAAAGCTTATTAAATATTTTTGTTTAATATAATCAAGGTTCTGATTTATTGAAACTAAAGGTTTAATGAGTTAATTCATAAGAATTTTTAAGAGTTTAATGTCAAATAGCATATAAAACAAAGAATTAGATTTATTACTGTTAAAGTAACCAAATTTTCTTTAATTACTAGGTTGAAAGGTTAATTTTGTTCTTTATTCAATCTGCCTTGAAGGCAAAGGTTCAACAAAATAAATTCCTGAATCAAAAACAAAGCCACACAGTTAAAAAAAAGAAATCTAAAATTTTACCTTTGCTTTAAATAAGTTTTGTTTGTCAGTAATCTATAATTAACTCCTGACAATTTTAAAAGTAGAAAGACACAAAATATTTATTTCTGTTTAATGGACAAGCACATGATGTTATGTCATAATTTTATTATTTCAGTTGTTAAATTGGTTACAATTTTGTTTTATTTAAATCTAGCATCATCAAAGCCAATGGTTTCAACTAATGAATTCATGCCATTTACCCATATAGTTTTTATTACCATTCAGATGTTTAACATAATACAGTCTTCATATATCCTGACTATATGGTACCATGTCTCAAGATTATTACGTGTTATATCTGAAGTTCTCTGGAAATGAAGATAATCATTATGTTTAAATACATTTTTGTCTTAAGTTTTTATTTGACTTTATTTGGCTTTGCATTACTTTTGTAATTAATGCCCATCAAGTCTTTTCTCTTTTAAAAATTATTATTATAAATTAACATTTTTAAGTCTGTCATTCACAGATAAATTTTCTCTACAGGTTCACTGAAAACACTTAACCAAAATATTTCAAAGATACAATTGAACTTAATCAACATTTTTAGAACGCTTGTGTAGAAACTGACAAGGTTTTTCAAGTTACTGCTGATCCAGAATAGTATGGAACCAAGATTAACTATATCAGACTGAGTATCAGGAGTTTAAAGTCCTGAAGCAGGACAGGCAACTATCTAGGATATAAATACCATGCTAAGAACATCTCATATTAAGATCAGTGAAGATGTTTGTTCAGTCATAGCATGGTGAATTTACTGCAGCTGCCCAACAATCAAGGTACCAGTGATCTCCAACTGTGGAAAAAGAGACTCAACACCAGAAATATGACAGGCTTAAACTATGAAGGTTGAGCCACCACTGGGGAGCAGCATATCAACAATCCATGAAGAAGAAATCAAGCTCATAAGTGTGATCAAAGGATGTTCAATGGAAGTCCTTGATCAAAAGGAGGGAATCACAGAGAGACCCTGAAAATTATCCTACGTATCTGGCCAGAATAAAAGAAACTGATATAGAATTCAGGCTCAGGAATTCATTTTGTGTAGAAAACTGATTGATAGAACCAGAAAACTGAACTGGTTAGGACAGTTCTTCCTGCCAAGAACAATGATGTAAGTTTGTTTCCAAGAAGGTTTATGTAACTTCTACATTTTCAGAAATGAATGCCTTGTGATTACCCTGTGACTGTCGTGTGAACCCATTGCACTCACTAAGCCAAAACAATGTTTTCAGGTCCTTCTTAAGGAAACTCCCCTCCTGTAAACCCATTACTAAGTATTAACTAAGTCAACAAAAACTTTTTAAACCTCTCACTGAGTGGTAACTAAGTCAACAAAAACTCTTTTAACCTACAAATGTCAAGTCCCCACTTCTGTTATCCCACCTTTGACAATGTATCAATGAATAACCTGTAAGGATTTTTCTTAACTTACTTCCTTCTGTAATAGTATATTAGCTGCTCCCTGACTGTGATTCAGTGGATTCTGGTGGTCTCTTGTGCCCAGGTCCCTCATTTGAATGATTGTCTTTGTCTTGGTTTAATAAATATCTCTTTTGATTAAATTTGAGTCTGAGGTCTTTTCCCCCTACAACAATATAGAGGAATTTATATTCCAGCCCATATATGTCTCCAGATTTCCTTAAAAAGTAGGTTTAGGGTCTTTGCCTAGCCTAGAAGTTTAATGGAATGATTTAGCACATGTGGACAATAATTGGACTGGTATATTTTAACTAAATTCCTTCTGTGATGGTGAGAAATACCCCAGGTACCACTTTAGTCATGTATTTCAAAGATCAGCTATCTCCCGCTTACTGTCACTTAATCATGGTGTTATGGATTGAATTCTATCCCCCCAAAACATGTGTTGTAAATCCTGACCTCTGCTTATGGTTATAATCCAATTTGTGAAAAGTTTATGTTAGTTATATTAATGAGACAGGATTAGGTTATGTTAATAAGGATTACATTATGTTTGTTATGTTAATGAGGCAGGATTAGGGTGTATTGAGTCAATCTTGAGTCAATCTCTTTTAAGATATAAAAGAGATTAAACAAGCAAGCTAAGTAGTAGAGATAGTGGAAGAGAGATGCCAAGCCACATGAAGATCACCCAGGTGCAGAAGCTCAGAAGAGTCAAGGAACTTCCTCCAGAGCCAACAGAGAGAGAAAGACTTCCCCTAAAGCTAGCACCCTGAATTTGGCCTTATAGCCTCCTAAACTGTGAGGGAATAAATTTCTGTTTGTTAAAGCCACCCACTTGTGGTATTTCTGTTATAGTATCACTAGGTAACTAAGACACATGGTTTACACATGTGTCTTATAAATGCTTCCTGTGTGGCCATTTTTATACCTTGCGGCTGCAAAATTTAGGAATCAGAAAATGTACACGTATTTCCTACAGTTCTCTGACTCCTAATTTGAATCAGAAATTTGAGTGATTACAAAATATTGGAGAGACTACAAATATTTTCTAAACTCTCTAAATTACTAACAGCATGACCTAGGGTGAATCACTTATCTGCTTTGAAATCTGATTCCTCATTTGTAAAATGAGGATAAAAATGTATCCCATTTCTTTCCTATGGGGTGAAATGATAAAAGTAAAAGAACTTCTGAAAGTCCAAGGCATCATCACGTGATTCAGTTCATCAGTGTTACCATATAATATACATGCTGTTGTTGTTAGCTGCCATTGAGTTGGGCCCCAACTCATGGTGACCATACATATAGGCATTTGTTAATGTAGGTTTATTTTGAATTAAAAATCCCAGACCTTAGCTAGCTATTTTGGATAGCACATTCCTTCATTTAAATCAGAGATGACAAATAATTAGCACATGTACTGCTCCTTTCCCATCCCACTGTCATGACAGATGTCCAAAATCAACCAGGGAACACTTTCTAATGCCTAGTCTTCCAGGTAGCCACTACCAATGGTTCAGGGTAGGCGTACAAGTTGTACTTTGTTGCCGTCTCTAAATTAGTTACTAATTAATCAATTCTGTGGGCCAGCCTGTTCTGTCAAACTAATGTCTAGATTATTGTCCATTTATATAATGGAACAGGGATCTGTGCATGAGGTAGAGAGAGTTGCTGTTGTTTGCAATCAAGTCAATTCCAACTCATAAAGACCCTATATGACAGAATAGAACTGCCCACATAGGGTTTTTTAGGCTGTAATCTTTATGGGAAGAAGCTCTGATGGCACCACGGTTAAGGGCTTGGCTGCTAATCAAAAGGTCAGCCGTCGAACCCACTAACTACTCAATGGGAGAAAGGACCTGGTGATCTGTTGTATAATGATTACAGCCTAGTAAATCCTATGGGGAAGTTCTACCCTGTCTTGTAAGGTCACCATGAGCCAGAATTGACTCAACAGCACACAACAGTCTTTACGGAAGCAAATCACCAGGTCTTTTCTCCTGCAGAGCAGCTGGGTGGGTTTAAACCACCGTCTTTTAGTCAGCAGCTGAGTGCTTAACCATTGCACCACCAGGGCTCCTTACTAATCGTAATTATTGCAGTTAGCAATGGGAATTAGAACTTTTTTAAAATCTACTTTGCTAAAACATTTCCAGTATGTCTCAGCCATTTAAATCTTTGTAGCCAGAAACACAGGCACTTCTGCTCTCCTTTTTACAGATTCTGCTGTTCATGGGAGTTGCCTTTGCAGAAAAGAATTGTTTGAAAGGGAACAAGAATTCAGACAGACTATGTGCCAAGAGAAGAAAATAGGCTAAATTATCCACCTTCCTCACCAGCCCTCTCTCTCCTTCCTTCCTTCATTATGGACACAGATTGGCCTTCAGGCAGGGTTTCAAACTGGTTCGGTTCCAGTTCAAACCCCTGCTGAGAATTTACATTTCTAACATGTTCCCAGGTGATGCTAATGATTCTGGTTAGGGACCAATTCTGAGAACCACTAGTACAGCAGTGGTTCTCAAATTTTATTATACATAAGAATAACTTGAGGAATCTTGTTAAAGTGTTGATTCTGGTTGAGTATATCTGGGGTAGAGATGCAAATTCTTAACATGAGTTTGAACCGGAATGAACAAGTTCGAAGGATTGCCTTCAGGGAATATTATCGCTATTCTTCTTCAGATTATATAGAAGAAACAAGAGTTCTCTGATTAAAGTAAGCAGAAGGTTTTGTGTTTCCTTTTGTCACTGAGTCATAAAAAAGAAACAAAACAAAACACACTCAGCTCAATCGAAACATAACCAATTGCATAGCTTTATTAAACATAGCATCGACAGAAAGAAAATATGTAGTCCTTGCCCAGGAAGGATGGATGCCAAGAACAGAGTAATTTTCTGGCTTTGTCTTTGATATCTATAAATTTTATTCTCTGTGCAAGTTACTAAGTTTCTGAATAGTTATTGATATTAAACATTGGAGAAACTTACAAATGGACATTGAAATGCATTAGGGGTTACCAGATGTTAGCTAGCCACACTCCATCAGGACCCTACTCACATCTGTTTTTGACTGTTCTCCAGAGTATATAACACACTTTCTTTGCTATTATTCTATCTCCTTATTTTTGTGGCCAAGTATATATTGGACTCAAAAACTTGTTCAGATCAAAACTTGGCATGTGAACTCTTGGTTTGGCTGCAATTGGGTTACCACCAATTTGCAAAGTAAAGTATGAATAATAATGCAAGCTGTAAGGGTGAAACGTAAAATAAATCTTTACTTTACCATCTTATCAGGGAATATAAATCAATCTGGCACATAAGTCAACCTTAATTTCTGTGTAAAAGTTCCAGATGTAGTTATTAGTCTATTTCATAAATGTAACCATGAATCTTATGAATGACCCTTTCCTCATAAACATAATCCAAGCCCAGGGCCACGGAATTCTATTGAGTTAACTTGACAACTTTGCCTCTATATAGGTTTCCCTCCTCTCCCAATTAAACTCCTTTACCTTCTCTTTATTTTCTATCATGTATATGCCTCCTCCCTACCTGCAGGAAATAGATTAGCTTTGTGGGGAGCTATCAGGGCCAAAAAGAATACTGTTTTCAGAACATGTAACTGCAGTTGTGATTTGGGATGTTCACCTACACCATTTTTCATGTCTTAAAGTAGGCTTAAATATTCAACTCTTGCTACTATTTTGCAAATTCATGGAAGCCCTTAGCCATTCTGGAACCCCACTGCTGCTCTGCCTACTTGGAACCAGGGGCCTGACCACCACTCTGTCCACTGAGAGCAGGCCTTGCATAGACTGGCCAGATCCTACCCAGACCCTCAGCAGCAGTCAACACTGAAAAAGAAAACCACTGGCTCTCATTTATTGTGCATTTACCACCCACTAGGGTGCAGGTACTTTACCTCTTTAGTGTCTCGACAGCCTGTTAGGGCAATACTCTTATAAATAATGAAACGGAGGATTAGCAAGATTAATGTCCTTGCGTTTGGTTACACACTCAAGTCAACCTGATATCAAAGCCCATGTTCTCACCTTGTGCTGCTTCTCTCCCTGCTGTATTGTAATATAATACTTTATAAATGCTGTCTTGACCCAGTTTTGAGTCCCTAACTAGAGGCCAGTCAGTTCCCTTTTCTTAAGAAGCTGATTAAATCCATTCTCCAACCACTCTCCTTATAAGTTTCTCACACTCTCGGGCCATTATGTACTTCCCTAATCACCCTGGGACCAGATATTCAACAACTAGGGATACTCCCTATGCCCCAGAGCATGCAGAATTATTCAAAATACCCAGTCCCCAGGAAGTCTGGGAAATCTAGCTAACTCCATCCTGCTTGCCATACACAAGTCTTCTCTTACAATTCCAGCCTATTGTTACCCTTTCCTGGTGCAACTCCCTGGACGGCCCTACATCATGGGCTGCTGTGAACACCAAGGACTGAGAGTATAACAAATCTTTAAATGTTTCTGGCCTCACTTTCTTGACTTACATTCAACCTTACCATACCTCAGACATTACTATTATATCAAGTTGAGTTGGCCTCCAACTCGTGGCAATCCCATGCACAATGGGATCAGACCGATGTGACCCATAGGGTTTAGAAGCTATCTATTCTGACCCTTCCTCCCATTGCTGTGGTCCTTGTTCACCAAACAAATATATCCCCACCCCATCTCTTCACCTTGGCTTTTCCTCATCCTTTACTACTTTATAATTCTACACCCCAAAAACTCTAACAACTCAAGTGTGATGATGCTAGGGGAAAGCAAAGTTGGCATTCTCCTGGCATTCCATTGAGCTTCTACCCTCAGGTAAATGTCGTCCTCTTCTGAAGTCAATGCCATCTTGCTTTACTGTCCTCTGCCTCTCTTGAACCTCCAGTCATCTCTTTTTATTCATCCAGAAGTTTGGCACCTGGATTAGTCTTTTTTTCTCCTACTCAAACTTAGTATTAAGAGATGTCACCTTTGCTTTTTGGTATCAAGACATCCAGTTTCTTGTTATCTCTATTTTCTTCCTGTTTTTCATCTTCCTCTGTTTTCCTTTTTGTCCTACCCATCTTAGACTTTACAGTCGATTATCAGAACCCACCTTCTTGTCAGCATTCTTGGTTCTCTTAGATACTCTGCTCTGCTGATGCTGCTTGGGAAAATGGAATCCCAGATTGATGCTACAATCTACGTTCTTTGTTTCTACACTCAGGCAGCTGAAGGTTGCCAGAGAAAATTTCATATTCCTATATGTTGGTCTTAATACTAGCTCAGAATTGTTTATTAGTCTTTATGTAGATTTGCTTCGGTTCTACTTTCATTTCCCTCAGAGAAAAGTTCAAATCTTTACCACTTTTAAGTTCCCCACCTAGAGCCCCCCCCTCATTGTCAGCACATGGCCTCATATCCTACTTCACTGTGACAAGTGAGGAAATCAGGCTTGATCCGTGTCAACTTCCCGTTTCCCTTCAGTGCTTGACTTATCTAAACTTACACACTTCCTTTCTTCCCTCCAATATCAGAGGATAAGATGTCTCTTATCTTTCCTGGAATCTTCTTCCTCTTCACTTGGCTAACTCTTCAGTCATCCTTTAAGGCATGTCAGATGGTCACTCTTCCAAGAAGGCTTCCTTAAGGCCAGTGCAATAGTTGGGCCAGGTGACTGTCCTTAGAGCTCTCCCAGCACACACATCCATTTCATCATTGTGCTTACAACGTTCTATTGTAAAGCTGCTTAGGTGTCTGCTTCCTACTCCAGGCTGTGAGATCCTCAAGGTCAGAGACCAGATCACTCACCTTTAAAACCTCAATGCCTAGTGCAGGTCTGTCATATAATAGGGACACAATTTGATTTATTTTTATCAAATTTTCTTCCTTTTCTGAGCCTCAATATGTTTCCTTAACAGTCTAGACAAAAACAAAAACAAAAACAAAAAAAATAAGACTAGCAGACTCACAAAAGTGAATATCCCATGCTTTTCCTTCTTATTTCTATTAAAAGGTGTGTGTGTGTGCGTGTGTATAGAAATTTGTATTTTTTCTTGTTGTTTCACATTCTTTACGCAACCAGTAACTAAATAGGTTGTGACTTTGGATAAGTCATCTAACCTTTCAGGGACTCAGTTTGTGAAGTGATGAGGTTGGACTAGGTAAGCTCTATGGACTCTTCAACCTGAAGCAATGATTGTGTGATGACAAGAATAATAAAACAGAGAATATATTTATGGAAGACAGCAGAAAGATAATTGCCTCTGCAATTCTAAAACTATTTTCAAATGTCTCGTAATAATTCTTTTATCTGACATTTCTAAAGTGAATTTTAAATTTATAAACTGCTTTTAATTAAAATGAAGTAGACAAAATCTTATACTTACGTATCAATTTACTCTTTCAAAAAGTAAACTTTTTATTTTAGAATAGTTTCAGACCTAGATAAAGATTGCAAAGATAGTACATAGAGTTTCTGTTATACTCCTCACCAAGTTTCCCCTGTGACTGACATCTTACATTATTATAGTACATTATTATGTTACTAAGGAACCGATGTTAGTACATTACTACTAACCAAATGCTAAGCTGAATTCAGATTTTACTAGTTTTTCCACTAATGTCCTTTTTCTGTTCCAGAATCCCATCCAAGATACCACATTACATTTAGTCATCATGTCTCCTTAATTTCTACTGGTCTGTGAGACTTTCTTAATCCTTCATTGTTTTTCATGACCTTGACAGTTTTGGGGAGTACTGGTATTCTACAAAATGTCCCTCCATTTGGGTTTGTCTGATGTTTTTCTCATGGTTAGACTGGGGTTATGGGAAGGAAAAATGCAGAGGTCAAGTTCCATTTTTATCACTTTGCATAAAGTGTACTCACTATCACCATGACTTATCACTGGTGATGTTAACCTTAACTTCATTTTTACAAAGTATTTTCATAATCATTACCTCATAAGATTCTTTCAATGACCCTGAAGTGGACAAGGCTGGCATCCTTTAGCTCCATTTTACAAACGAGGCTGGGACTGGAGCTGGGGTGCTATGAATGTTACTCCACTGGTCTCTTCATAGCACCCCAACCACCTCCTCTAACTTATATGTAAAGGATGTCTTTCTAAGAAGCAACATCTTATAATGCTTTTCAGTGTAAACTCATTTTTGCATTCCTGTAGTTAGAAATGTTCATGGTTAAATGAGACTTGATGTCTTTTGTGCTACACCTATAACACTAGGCTTGTTTGAAGGAGCCCTGGTTGTGCAATGCTTAAATGCTCAGCGGTTTGAACCCAGCAGCCACTCCACATGAGAAAAGACCTGTTATTGTTGTTGCGTGCCATCAAGTCGATCCCGACTCACAGCAACCCTATATGACAGAGTAGAACTGCCCCATAGGGTTTCCTAGACTGTAATTGCTCTTATAAAGATTACAGCCTAGGAAAGCTTACTACTTTGTCATATAGGGTCACTATGAGTCGGAATCAACTTGACAGCACACAACAACAACAACAAGCTTGTTTGAACAAATTTAGATCAAAACGTCCAATGAACTAATCAAGTTAACAACCAACGAACTATACGAAGTAAACATTATTATTCGTTTCAAATGAACTCTTAAGGAATTATTATTTTGTGTTTGATATCATATTTTCTTAAAGAATTAAGCCCTCTTAAAATAAGTTGCCATGGAGTCATCTCCAACCTCATGTGTGTCAGAGTAGAACTGTGCTCCATAGGGTTTTCAGTGGCTGGTTTGTTTGGAAATAAATTACTAGGCTTTTTTTCCAAGGTGTCTCTGGATGGTCTCAAATCTCTAGCCTTTCAGTTAGCAGCCTAGCACATTTAACTGTTTGCACCACCCAGTGAATCTCAAGCCCTTTTACCAGACTGCAAAAAAATCATCTAAAAGAAGGTGGCTTCCCCATCTGTCATACAGACTTATGACTAAAAAAAGATCCAATATTTTGGCATTGGTGTGTAACAATGTTGCCCATTTTTCAATCAGCTAAGAAGGGGGACCTGATAATTGTCCTTCTGGAAACTCTAATAACAAAAATATTTTTTATTATAATTAGAGCAATAATAACAAAACTAACATAGTGAGTCATTTCTATGAGGCAGGCTCTGTGCTAAATAACTAAATAATGATCTCATTTCATCATCAAATTATTTTTGTTTGGTCCTACTAATATCCTCATTCTGCAAATAAGGAAATTGAGGCTCAGAGAGATAAAGAAACTCATCCAAGATCATACAGATTATATATTCTGAGCTGTTACTCAAACCCAAGCCGTATGACTCCAAAGACCAAATCTTAGCTACTCTGCTACTCTGGGAGATGAGTCTTAACACTTTTCAGTGTATTAAAAACGCCTGCATTTTCAGACTTGCTTCTCATCACAGTAGATCATACAGTATTTCCACTAATCAATGATCCTCCTTCACATGATAGAAATGAGGCATTGAGCTGAAACCAATGGCATTTTACTAGCTTTATTATTTATCCCATCATTCAGAAACAGCTGGCCTTAGAAGAAGAATCAGCAATGGTACCAGCTGGGGAATAGCACATTTCTATTTTGAAGTGTTGTTTATTCAACCCACATTCACTTCTTCATTTATTTATCCAACAAATATTTGTGGAGTCCCAGGCATTTTTCTAAGTACTTTTGAAATACCATCCGATTTAATCCTTACAATAGACTTGAAGGTACTATCATTGTTATTTTACAAATGAGAAACTGAGACACAAACAGATTGAGTAACTTGTCAACAGTCACATCACTTAAGAGACAGAGCCAAGATTTTTAAAAGTAGCCTGATTCCAGATTCTCCACCTACACTTCAAATTTCTTTTCCTTGCTAGCTGTAGAAACAGCTGAAGAGTAAATAATTACTACTGACAGTAACTATTTTTTTTAAAGAATAATAATTATTACAGTTATTTCTAACTTAGTAAATCTGTTTTTCTCTATCATTATATATAATGTGAAATAGTGGCAGTTATATCTGCTATTTTATCCACAAGCTTCAGATTAGTAAAGAGTAATATCTGGGAGTTTTCTGGCTTAAAACGGTAAACTGGGAAGTAAGGTTTCTCTTTTGAAATGACATAAACAACGTGTAAAAACAAAAAGAATACAACAAAAACAGTGTTAGAAAGCACAAAGAAGATGTGAGCCAGGGATGCTGAGATTTCCAGAAAGATAGAGTACAGATAGAATTGGATTGTTGGAGAAACCACAGAATTGAACCTTCCCGAGCCCTGGTGGTGCAATGATTAAGCACTCAGCTGCTAAACGAAAGGTCAGCAGTTGGAACCCACCGGTCACTCTTTAGGAGAAGAAGACCTGGCAATCTGCTCCCATAAACACTGAAAAAAACCAAACCCACTGCTGTCGTGTGATTCTAACTCATGGCGACCCCAGTGGATGGGGTAGAACTGCTCCATAGGGTTTCCAAAGCTGTAAATCTTTACGGAAGCAGACTGCCACATCTTCCTCCTGCAGAGTGGCTGGTGGGTTTGAACTGCTGACCTTCTGGTTAGCAGCCGAGTGCTTTAACCACTGTGACACCAGGGCTCACTCCTGTAAAGATTACAGCCTAGGAAACCCTATGGGCCAGTTCTACTCTGTCATATAGGGTCACTATGAGTTGTAATCGACTCGACAGCACCTAACAAGAACATTGTGTATGATTTTTTTCTAGAAGAAAACAGCTTAAGATAGCAGAGGTAAGCACAGTCATTTCTATCAGACTCCCAGAAGCTCAAGCCGTAACCAGTAAATACAAAGAGCAGCAGTGCTTAAAGTATTTGTTTAATAACTATATTCAAAATGGTAGAAATGGCTGGAGGCCATGCTTGCTTCCTTATTTAGAGGTATCATCAATGATACTTGCCCTCAAGTCAAAACATGGGAGCTGTTCCTTAATGAAAAGGAACGGGACTCCAGTAACAGTGAAAAGAGAAGCAGAGTGAGTTGGGGGTAGATATAGCTTTCATAACAGCCATAGATGAGGGATGGAGTAGAGGAGTTCTCTACCAAGGACTTAGTGAGATGCTCACCAAGGACCGAGTGAGATGCACTAAGCATCTAATCTCAGAGAACCCCTCTTACATTGATGCTCCAGTTGCTCTTCCTCATTGTACCCCACAGGGAAACTAATCTCACAACTGTGTCCTGCCATAATACCCAGAACCACAGCCAGCTACCCCATTCAACAAACAGCAACTCTAAACACCTATACCAAATAAGTCTCCTAACCAGCCCAGTTCTTTCTTTGCAAATATGAACGAACAGCAAAGGATCATCAGATTATTTGAGTATCACCAGATAACAAAATCCAGTAAGTGAAAGATGGAGTTGAAAAAATTGAGTAACCGACCAAATGAAAAAAATAATCTGGGGAAGACAAAAAAAAAAAAAAAAAAAAAAAGCATTGATAGAGCTAAATAATAAAATGAAATCATCTGAAGACTAAGTTAGCTGTCTGGAAGATAGTTAAGAAACTCTACCAGAACATAGATCAAAGAGAACAAAGATGGAAAATGCATGGCATTCCAGAAGGAGAAAATAAAAAGAATGGAGAAGAAATTCTGAAGGAAATAACAGAAGATTTGATTAACCTAAAAAACAGACACAAGATATATGCAAAAAACACCAATATCTAGACACATTCAGATTATAAACATTCCAAGGATAAAGAAAAAAAATCCTAAAAATTTCCAGAAATTACAATACTTATCTACAAAGAGAAAACAATGAGACTTAATACAGACTTTTTATAAGTAATACTGTATTCTAGAAAATAACTAGTCTTCAAAGTTCAGGGGAAAACATATTACATCTGAAAAACATATTGAATAATAATTACACATTTTAAATATTATTTGTCGATTTTAAATTTTATAATCAACCAATTGACTGAACATAATAGACTTCATTTAAGCTAGAGAACAGAATGTCATTATTACAATCACATGAGAAACAAAATTTGGGTAGTGGAGGTAGAGTAAGGAAGAAGGCAGGTATTGTAGGAGTGTTGGATTCCTCAACTTTCCAATTAAGATTAATTCCTTTGAGGAATGGACTTGTATCTTCCTGTAGTCTGTGTGGGGCCCCTGGTGGCACAGTGGTTAAGACATACAGCTGCTAACCAAAAGGTGGGCAGTTCGAATCCACCAGACCCTCCTTGGAAACCCTATGGGGCAGTTCTACTCTGTCCTATAGCGTCGCTATGAGTTGGAATTGACTCAACAGCAACAGGTAGGTAGGTATAGTCTATGTACATGATTTTTTCCACGTGTTGGTGTGTTTGTGTGTGTATATAAATACAAATATGTATGTATTTTTTTAAAGAGTGGTGTCTGAATAGGATCACGATGGAGCTAAGGGAGGAATAAACATCACCGGGTGTCTTAGTATTCTAATGCTGCTATAACAGAAATACCACAAGTGAATGGCTTTAACAAAGAGAAGTTTATTTCCTCACAGTAAAGTAAGCTAAAAGTCCAAATTCAGGGCATCAGCTCCAGGGGAAGGCTGTCTCTGTCGGCCTTCTTCTCATCAGTGTTCCCTTGGACTAGGAGCTTTTCCACGTGGAGACCCCAGGTCCAAAGGGCGCGCTCTGCTTCTGGCACTGCTTTCTTGGTGGTATGATGTCCCCCTGTCTCTCTGCTCACTTGTCTTTGATATCTAAAGAAATTGCCTCAGGACACAATTCAATCTTGTAGATTGAGTCTTGCCTTACCAACACAACAGCCTCCCCTCCTCCCTCATTAACATCATAGAGGCAGGATTTACAACATATAGGAAAATCACACTGTACCAAGAATCATGGCTCAGCCAAACTGATACACACATTTTTGGGGGGACATAATTCAATCCATGACACCAGGAGACTGTGGCGTTTGAAACCAACCTGCAGCTTTGGTGGCCTCTGGATACAGATGTGACTTTGGATTGAGTCCCTGTTGTGAGGTTCATAGTTGCATGTACGATGTTTAGATAGTATTAGGCAGGGACATCTTTCATTTTGTAAGTGTAGTATGTATGCATGTTACCCCAGGACTGGATGGTACTAGATGTGTAGGTCAGTGTGCCTACCGTGCCCCCTCCTCGCCCCCTCCTCCCCTCCTCAAACTGCCCTGCCCAGAAGCTCTCTCTGAAGGAGGAAGGAAGTAGGATTGAACTGGTCTTTGCACAGGGATGGCCAATGATTGGACCATAGCCAATCAATAGCCTGCTCTGTTGCTGTTATGAAAAAGTTTATCAGCTGCAACCATGAGATCCCTGGGGCCTCTTGAATCCATGCTGTCCTCTAGCTACAGTTGTTCAAGGTTCAGTACTATTATACCACCTGTTCTTGATTTCTAGGCATTCCTTCCCCCTTATTGGAACAAGGTATCCTTCCAGTAACTACTCCCTTTTCTCGAGCTAGCTTTAGCAAATCGGTTTTTTTGCAACCAAAATCACCTAACTGAAACAGCAGCCCGACAACCATGTTTACTTTGCAATCAGAAAGGAGAGCCGGTGACTGCTGCACCCTGAGAATGATGGGGGGAGATTCTTACTTTGTAGTATAATCTTAGTTGGTATCAGAAAAACTGTGCATGAGGCTGAGATGACTTTTTCAAGAGGAGTAGCTTTTTGGTTTTTTTTTTTAATTACATTAAGGGTTTTTTTTTATTTTTTTTATTTTTTAGGTCATTGAGCTATTGGATTACAGATCTCAAGGTATTTCCCAAAACCACTAGTCTTTTAAAATGGGATTAGCATTGGATTAAAAAGAAATAACTTAAAATTCTCTTTGATGACAGTTTTGTTTTTCAGATCCAGAGACAACAGAATGTAGACTAAATCTAAACTTTGAAAACAGGAAACAATAAAGATGTTTGGAAGATCACAGACTGCCCTCCCTTCTTTTTTTAACCCTTCTCCTAGAGAGCTCATTCTATGAGGCCTAAGAAAGAGAAAAGCAGCCTCAAACAGCCAGCAACTGGCTTGGCATTTGGTATACTCTTGTGAACATAAGCAATCTCGGAGAACGTCAGCATCAGAATAGACCACTCTGTGAGCATTATGGCTCAAGACAGAAATAAGACCACTCCATAATCATGTCTGAACATAGGCAAAACATGAACACTGTCCAAACTACAAAAATGACCAAATATCACCCTGTCTAAATAAGATTTGTTAAGGTACCCCATGACAAAATTAACCCCACTTCCTGGCAGCATCCAATCTAAAGTCCCACTTCCTTAAACCTTCCCTAAAGTCACCTAACACAAGTCTAAATCCTTTCTAAGTTTCTATGCCCGTCTTACTGAGACACGCCAAGGTTCCCCAAGGTGTGTGTTCTCCCTTGCTGAATAAGTAATAAACCCAGCCGGTTCAACTACAGATGTGTTTCTGGTGGTCTTGGGCTAGAGGATATTGCCAGGCCTCAGGAGTGCCATGATTCTCTTCTCCACTCTAATTATTACTTTTCTTACCTGGACTGTTCACCTGGACTAACTTTCTTGATCTCAGCAATATTTACCAAGCACTTGTGCCAGGTGCTTTATGTGAGTTAACCCATTTGATCCCCACAATGGCCCTAAAAATAGACACATTTGGTCCCCCATTTACAGATGAGGAAACTGAACTGCAAAAGTCACTGCACTATTAAGTGGCTGAGCCAGGAGCTCAAGGCAGTTAGTGGACCCTTAAGGAGCCCTGGTCACGCAACGATTAAGTACATGGTTTCAAACCGAAAGGTTGGTGGTTCCAATCCACTCAGTGGCTGAGGGTGGTCGGGGGGAGTGAAGAAGACCCTGCGATCTGCTTCCATAATGATTATAGACTATAAAGCCATATAGGGCAGTTCTACTGTGTCACTTGGCGTTGCTATGAGTCGGAATTAACTTGAAGGCACACAACAATAATAGTGGGCCCTTGCTGTATCTCCCACTTCCACAGCATGCTGCCTCCCACTACACTAATCTGCTATGCTCCAAAGCGTCCCTGAAGAGTGTAGGTCAGCCTACATGGAAGGGCACTCATTGCTGAGTTTCCTGTAAAGATGTTGTGGGAGAATAGAGACCCACAGGAAGAAAAAATCTCCCTGATCTCAGGACCAGAAATAATTGAGCTTCTTCTAAGTAGTACTTTTTTTCCCCATCTTATGGAGACATTAATCATATAATCCAGAGTCTTTACACCTGATTTTAGAAAAAGGTATTGGATGATTTTAAATTGAATAAGCCTAAACAAAAAAGATATTCCCCTTGTGATTCGTGCCCTCCCCCCAATTTTACCAATGTGGTAAAAAGAGCATTCCTGTTAGGTAGTAATAGGACTGTTGTTGTTTTGCTGTTAGATGCCATGGAGTGGATTCCAACTCATAGTGACCCAATGTGACAAGAGTAGAAGTGCCCTGTGGGTTTCCTAGGCTGTGATCTTTACATAAGCAGAAGGCCAGTTCTTTTCATTCTTGGAGCTGGAGCTGGTTGGGGGAGTTCAAACCACTGACCTTTTGGTTGGCAGCCCAGAGCTTAACCATTGTGCCACCAGGGCTCCTTAGTAATAGAACTAACCAAAAACAAACAAACAAACAAAAAAACCCACTGCCATCTAGTTGATTCTGACTCATACTAACCCTATAGGACGGTGTAGAACTGCGCCTCCAAGGAGCCACAGTGGATCCGACCTTTTGGTTAGCAGCCAAGTTCTTCACCACTGCACCAATAAGAGGACTAGCATGTCTTTATTTCCCTTTATAACAAAGAAAGAGGAGGTCTGAGGCACAGACCCTCAGGAGGCATTAATACCTAGTGAAATTACAATAACTTAGTTTCATTTCATTTTTGTAATTGAGACCAATATGATTTTGTAATTATTGCTAAGACCAAGATAGCTAGTCCAGGTGAGCAGTCCAGATGGCCTTTTCCATCTGTAACCAGTCATACCGGTTTTCCATTTACAAGTGATATAAAGCGTCCTTTGAAAATAAATTCATTTCAGTAAAAATTTAAGTCCATTAAAAGATGTTAAGTCAGTAGTACAGGTGGTAGGAGAGTATAAAAAAAATCATGAAGGTGTTTTGGGGAAACCCTGACTTCAGTTTCCTCTTCGCTTTGGATGCTAGAAAGACCAGAGTTTAATTCGTGGGCCATTGATGCTGAGAGTGCAGGTCCCTGCTCTACGAATTCCACTGTTTAGTCTTACTTCTGGCTTTATCTTCTATTTCCTCCCTCACTTTCCCTTCTGCCCTCTTATCTTGCTACCCTATATCCTTTCAGGAAAAAATAGTGGTGATGACGGTGGGGGGAGGGAATGTGGAGGGGGTGACATAATAAAGAAGATCTCTTTGCCTTGATAGCACCATGCCCAAAGAGTAAAAGTGATCCTGGCTACCTATTGTTCTGAGTGAGGTGAAAGAGGCTTTCAGAAAACAGCGCCTCATTCCTCCTTTAGTCCTGGGAAGTTTCAATTCTGCAATGTGGGCAAGAACCGCGTTTCTAAAACGGCTTGGACAGCAATCCTTTGGCCCTCCTCCGTTTTAGCTTCGACAGTCACTATAAGCATGTGCGTGTGAAACGTGTGAGTGAATTAAAGTACTCAGTGGAGAAAGGAGGAGGTGCCACAGGTGCGCCCCCACCCTCACCCCTTCTCGCTTTGCAGCACCTTGACCTTCAGTCCACCTCCCTCCTTCTCTTTCCAACCCCCTTGGAGTGGGGGAGTTCTTGTGGATCCCCTGGAGGCCAGGGGTTGGCGGTGAGAATAGGGGCAGGGATGGAAACTGGCTCCCGGCATGAGGAGGGGGCTGAGCTGCGTTGGAAAATAACGCCCCGGAGCCCCAGCGGCGCAGCCCCAGACTCCCTGGAAAGCCCAGCTGTCTAGAAAAGCTGGGCTTGGATTCCCCCTTCTTTAAAGAGTTCTCAGAAAGTTTGGGGGAGGGGCGAGCGGCGCTCATCTACCCGCCGCCGAGGGTGAGGGACGACAGCAGCAGCTAAAGGTCTTTCCGCTGTCACGTTCCCGCCCACAGCGGGCTCTGGTGCTCCTGCCGGGACTGCGGGGTGCCGGCGAGGGGCGGCGGGGCGGGCGCGCGGGGCGGCATGGAGCCGCTAGTCCTGCTCAACGCCCTGGCCACCCGGCTGCTGTTCGTGCTGCACTCGCTGGTCGGGGTCTGGCGAGTGACCGAGGTGAAGAAAGAGCCACGGTACTGGTTGCTCGCGTTACTCAACCTCCTGCTCTTCCTGGAGACCGTGCTCACTCTGAAGTTCAAGCGCGGCAGAGGCTACAAATGGTGAGCGCGCCCTGGGGAAGGGAGAGCGCGCTGGGTCCCTGGGTACTGTCTCCCACCGCACTCGCGGGCAGCCCAACAGCCTATCTCCCCGCAGCCTGCCGATTCTTTACTCTGGTTCGGACCCCACTTTGTCCTCCCTGGGAGCCTCGAAGGCGCGTGAGACGCTTGCGAGGCTCTTTGGCACGCCTGGGGTACCCCGAGGTTTCAGAGTAAGACTGCGAAGGCTGGAGCCGTGGACGCAACCACGCATCACTCACTCCCAGTTTGGAAAATGCCCCCAAATTGAAGAGTCGTGGGGAAAGGAGGGTGCTGTGTGCTCTGCTGAGTTTGGAGTGTGTGGGTGTACGCGGGTTGCTCTGCGTGCATGCAGGTTTGGGAATGCCCGTTGCTAGGCATCAGCTACCTTTGCAAGAGCTTTTGGGCAGCAGACAGCCTCCCGTGGCGGGAAGCCCCTTGCAGCGCGCGTCTGTGGTTTCAGTCGCTTCTTTTCCTCCCAGTCCCAGGCGCTGTGCGCTCACTGCACTCCATCAGCTTCAGGTTTCTGGGTTGGTGACTTCGGCGCTTGGCGGATGGCCAGACCATCTTGCCAGAGACGGGTTGCGACGCTGGCGGCAGGACCACAGGTAGTGGTTTAGAGTTAACCTCAACATGGAAGAGGTTCCGCATGGTGCTTTATTTCAAAGACTTGCGTGGCAATAGAAGAACTGAGAAAAAGATTCCCTTGCCGTTTACTACAAAGAGCCCCTACCCCATCCCTCTACTCCCAGTACATTTTCATTCCAAACTTATTCAAATTAGGCCTCTTCTTTTATTCATTTTTTAAAATAGTGAGGCTGTGCCTTTGTATTTGTCCATACTTTTTAAAACTGCACCTCATGCTAGGAGAAAGAAAATAATATGAACCAATTCAAGGATTACGTGCACAATGGCGTTAAAGTTAACCACCATATTGAGAAAATAAAAATTCCTCTCTAGGTTTCTACGTATTAAACTAAAAAAAAACTATATATTCTTTGACAGTCCAACTGAGAGAATGTGTTGTCTCTTAAAATGATGTGAATCTTGCTTAAATTGTCCACTTTTGAAAAATTTCTACAATTATCAATGTAAAAATTATTCAGGTACAACGTTAGTTTAATATAAGGAAGATTAGAATGTTATTTTCCCTCCCCCAAATGGGCAGTTCTTTAAGCACAAGAGATTCGAGTGTGCCTTTTAGAAATCTCAAAGAAAAATGGTTTTGGCTTTCCAAATAAGCCTTAGGGTTAAAGAAACAAAAGGGGAGGAACATGTTTGTTCACCCAGCAGGTCATATAAAATTAATTTAGTTTTTACCGAATAGGCTTAATACATTAGGGTAGAAATATCTTCGGTAACAGTAGGATGAAGTCTGACACTGAAAAATATTGCATGTAAAATAGTCCTGCCACCTATCATTAGAGCTTCTAGGAGTAATGTCAACTTCAGAAGAGGGGCCAGCTCAGCAGGACCTGAAATAACCACCTGCTCCCCAATAGTAGACCGGAGGCCTTCTCTAATGTTAAGTCAAAATACCACTCCAGCTGTGTGGAAATACTGTAGCCAGGGGAACTTTACCTTCATGTCTATAACATCACCAACAACTGATTCATACAGACATGTAACTTACAACCAAGAGAGGAGAAGAGGGTTGGGGCAAAAATACGTAGATGGTCATTCATAAGTTAGGTTAAGTAGAGGACGTAGTGCTTTTTAGAGTGTGAGCTTCATAACTGGACAGATAATGGGAGAATATCTGGGCTTTCCTACTTACTTGCTGTGGGACCTTGGCTAAGTTACTTAACTTCTCTGATCTCCAGTTTTCTCATCTGTAAATATTTATCTCATAAGGTTGCTGGAGAATTAAATGAGATAACCTATGTTGATGGTCAATGAATAAAAAACAAATGATCTGTTGTAGGTCCTAAAATTTTTGTTTATTTCCTTTATTTTTCAGTATTCTTTGAGTCAACTGGACACATTTTCTGTGTACTAGTCGAGCCACTTAAGGGACTGGCCAATAAACCATTGGTTCAGAGCAAAAGAGTAGAAAAAAATTTTACCTTTATTTCGGAAGAACGGGCGTATGATGTATCATATAACACTAATTCATGAACATCTTGCTGACTCAATGTGTAGACTCATATCTGAAAATAAACAAAGAAGTTGATAGAATTGGCTAATTATGAAATTTCAGGAAGAAATGAGTCTTTGTAAATTACTTACTAGAAATGTGATTAGTAATGCTTTGTTCTGCTGACATTACCAAATACAACTGAGTCTGCAAATATGGTCATTTGTGAGGTGGACAAAGTCCACACACTACTCTGCCATAAATCTGAGTTAAAAAAAAAAACAAAATGAAACAGAAGATGTACTGCTAAAAACGTAGGAAACTATCCTTGAAATGACACGGTAACAACTGAAAAGGGTTTGGTTATGGCTACATTTCTACACTGAAGTTTTCCGAGAAATCAAGGCATTTTTTTTTTTTTATTATTGAGTGTGAAGAAAAATTTTGCATCAGAAAATCTAGGCTGATGGAATAAAAAAGTAAACATTTTGACAATATCTATATTTTTGTACAGAAAAATATTAATATATACATGTATAGACCTATGCAGAGATCCATAAAGCCAGTTGCTGTAGAGTCAATTCTGATTCATAGTGACCCCATGCCTTAGTCATCTAGTGCTGCTATGAAAGAAATACCACAAGTGGATGGCTTCAACAAAGAGAAGTTTTTTCCCTCACAGTCCAGTAGACTACAGGTCCAAATTCAGGGCGTCAGCTCCAGGGGAACACTTTCTTCGTTGGCTCTGGAGGAAGGTTCATGTCATTAATCTTCCCTTGGTCTGGGAGCTTCTCTGCGCAGGAACCTCAGGTCCAAAGGACGTGCTCTGCTCCTGGCACTGCTTTCTTGGTGGTATAAGATTCCCGTGTGTCTCTGCTCACTTCTTTCTTTTATATCTCAAAAGAGATTGGCTTAAGAAATTATCTAATCTTGTAGAGCTCATCAGTATAACTGCTGATAATCCATTTTATTACATCATAGAGATAGAGTTTACAATACATGAGGAAATCACAAGAGATTACAAAATGGTACACAAACATACAATACTGAGAATCTTGACCCAGCTAAGTTGACAGATTTTGGGGGGGAAACAATGCAATCCATGGCACCCCATGTGTGTCAGAGTAGACCTGTGCTTCATAGGGTTTTTAATGATATTTTGGAATTAGGTTGCCAGGCCTTTCTTCCAAGGCACCACAGAGTGAACTCAAACCACCAACATTTTGGTTAGCAGCTGAGTGCGTGAACTCTTTGCACCACCCAGGGACTCCATGTAAATCTATATAGATATGTAAGTATACATTTTGACCCATTGGTCTGACATTTTGGAATCTATCCTGTAGAACTAAAAGTACCCACAGGTAAATACATATGTACAAAGACATTAGTTTCTAGTTGTTAATGGGAAAAAAAAAAAAAAACTCTGAAAGAAACCATATTATCCATTAATAGAATGGATGAAAAATTGTGTTATATCCCTATTATAGAATATTGTGCTGGTATCAAAAATAATAAGCTAAATTTTAGCTATTGACCTAGAAGGATGTCCATAATATATTGTTAGGAGAATAAAGTTATCGAGTTATATATATTATGATCTCAGTTTTAAAAACATGACATGTAAAAGAATTACCCTTTGTGTCAATTGAACATACGGTCTTTTTGTGCAAGTCAAGGAGAAGGAGAAAGAATGAGAACGAGAACAAGAGGAAGAAAAAGATGACATCTTCCCATACTGAAAATAAATACATAAATAGAATAACACTTGAATTATGGACTAGACTATCTACACACATAAGGGGAATATTATAGTTAATTTTCTCTACCGTCAGCACCATAAATCTCCTTTGGACTACACAGGATAGTTAGAATATTGTGATTTTTATGAAAATGTATACTTATTTTTTTTTATTGTACTTCAGGTGAAGGCTTACAGAACAAATAGTTTCTCATGAAACAGAAGTACAC
>NW_004443943.1:3160403-3169465 GCF_000243295.1 Trichechus manatus latirostris
TGAAGAAGCGTAGAGAGTGGCAAAGCATATATCACAAATTACCAGAGCTCTGTAGCCCCTCAGGAAGAAGCAAAGATGGTGGACAGAGTGAGGTACTCGAGCGAAAGGAGGGGGAGGTGGGGAGAGGCAAGGAAAAAATAAAAAGAAGTGGAAAAAAAGCAACACCAGCAGCCAACAGATAGCACTCAGAGAGCCACCCGTTCGGGTGTGTGGAATCCAAGCAACCGCTGTTTCCCAGTCAAGAGACTGTGGCTGCGGGAAGCAGAGGAGGCCGAGTCAGGGTGAAGAAGGGTTGGGGGCGGAAAAGTGTATATCGCAAATTACCGGTTGTTTTGTCCCCACTGGAAGCTCCATGAGGCTGCTTTCTCGTACCCCCTGTTTGCTGGTCTCCAATAGGAGTCCAAGATGGCGGATCCACGCTACGTTAGCTGGTAGGGGACCTCTGCTTGAATCTCTCCTCGCTCTCCATTCTGTGTCAGTTTTCTCACTCCATTTAGTGCTTGGCTGAGTTCTTTATCTCTTCATTTGATGTTTTAGGGTTTCAGGATTGTTGTATTCTCTGTTTGGCTTAGTTTTTTGGATCTTTGCTGTGGAGGGACGGCGTGGCGCTTCTGCCTAGAGTGCCATTTTGCCTGAACTCTGTGAAAATTTATACTTTTCCCCATACAAATCAATTCTATGGAAATCATGGAACAGTAAACAGAAAATGTAGCTAAATTTTCATGAAATGTAGCAAACATATTATGCTTGTCCAAGTAATGTTTCTTTAGCTATCCTTCGGAAAAGAAAAATGGAACCAGAAATGCTGAGCTCAGCTGTCCAGGGACAGGCAACATTACATCAACACTACTAACTTGCCAGTTGGAGAAGTTGGATTTGTTGGAATCCTATAGGATAGGAAGGGTGAGCCAACCGCACATACTCTGTTAAACTCAGTAAATATGTACTAGTGGAATTTTACTCTTTCTTTTTCTCAACCTCTATTCATTTATTTCACCTGCATATTCACTTACATTTCTATAAAATGGAAATTAGTATCACTCTGCTTAGTTTTTTCTTTCTATTGTCTGGGCAATAATCCAATGGATCTTCAAATTATTATTTAGGAAAAGTCAAATAAAAGACAATACTTCAGTTGCTTTCTAGCCAATAGTGATAAAATATTCCTCAGGGGATAGAAAAATTACCAAGATTGTGACAAGTTTGAAGCCTGTTCACTTGAAAGCAGGAAGAATCTGAGAATAAGTACAAATCTAAGTTGACTTTACTGGCAGAAGTACAGAATTTTAAGCACTTAGTTGTCTTCATCAGAATTTCAAGAATACAAGGGAAATTCAATTGAGTTGGTGGAAATGCCTCACCTATTTGGTCACATTCCTTTGTTCTCTCCCTTTACCTTTTCCTTTTTTTAAGTTCAGTTGAATCACCTGAAAAGTAAGCCTGACCCTATGTAGACATTGCATAACCAGACAGAAGAAACAGAAAACAAACACACGTGAAATTTTAAAATAAAGGATAGCATGTTGATTAAGTGTTCAAATGTGTGATAATAAGAATAATCATGAATATTTAGCATTTACTATGTCCCAGGCATAGTAAATGCTAAATAATCATGAATATTTAGCATTTACTGTGATTCCAAGCGTTTCAAACAGATCTTCCCGTTCTACCCAGGCAACAGTTGTAATTATTTTCTGTTTCTGTTTTCCCCAGTTTTAGATGAGGAAACCGAGTCACAGAGCTGTGAAATCATTTAGCTGGGATCACTTAGTTGGCATTTGGGAGTGCAGAGATGTGAAGATTCCAAGTTCATGTTCTTACACCCCGTACTCTTTAACGATTTAGAAGAGAAAGGATGTGATACAGAGTACTGTGTGGGCGGTGAGGGGCTGGGGGAGGGGGACTTTACAGTATTTGAGATGTAGCAGGAAAAATGGGTAAGATCTGCCCCAGGAGAGGAGCACAAAGGCTGTCTCAATAAGGGGCATCTTGAGTAAGTATGTAAGTGTAGGGAAACTTGAGTGGATTTATCTGGAGGAAGTATGGAGTCTTATTCTTCATTCAGCCAAAAAACGTATGGAACGTCTATTACGTGTCAGGCACTGTTCCAGTGCTGAGAAATCAGAGGTGAATGAAACAGGTAAAACCTCGCCCTTAAAGGGCTCACATTTTAGTCAGTTGTTGTTGCGTGTGGCCTCGAGTTGATTCTGACTCATAATGACCCTATATGACAGAGTAGAACAGAGGACTCACAAAATAAAGAAGTAAACACTTAATAAACAAGTGAACAAATAAGTAACAAGAAGCAAGTGAAAAAATGAATGATGAGAGCTATGGAGGCCTAAGTAAGTAATATGTGTTGTGGCATGGGGGAGTACGCAGGGGAAGTTTCGACTGCAGCCTCGGCCTCACTGAGGAAAGGACATTGAGCTGAGACCATAGTGAAGAGAAGGAGCCAGACATGGGAAGAGAGTTCTGGGGGGAAGAGAAAAGCCAGAGAGGGGACAAGCTGAGTGTGCAGTGGGACACTTCTGACGTAAACTAAGAAGACAGATAAATATTGATTTTCTTTCATACTCTTCCCAGTCTCTTCTTTTCTCCTGTCCTCCACCTCTAAGTGAAAAATTCTCTATAAATTTTATACCTTCACCATATATCGTTTTGTACACTGTATGTTAGAAATGGAAACCCTGGTGGAGTTGTGGTTAACAGCTACGTCTGCTAACCAAAAAGTCAGCAGTTCAAATCCACCAGGTGGTCCTTGGAAGCCTTATGGGGCAGTTCTACTCTGTCCTATAGGGTCGCCATGAGTCAGAATCAACTTGACAGCAGTGGATATGGTATGTTAGAAACTGCCTGGGTGGCTTACAACTGGAAACAGCAAAGATGAATCAGGAGTCAAAAGAGATTCTATCCTAAATTGATCTCGAATTTAAACCAGTTGTGAAGAAAAAAAATCAACAAAATCTGTTTTGATTACTCACCTGCATGTGAAATGTTGAACAACAGATATTAAAAACCTAGACTTGACAGATACATACCATAGGAAGTCTGATCTTGGTTAACAAGTTTTGGGCAGTATAGAAGAATGTTTCAACGGGATGTAATTCTGTAGTATTTGATAATACGCATCTTCCTCCACTAAAAAAATGTTATAAAAATGCCAGAGAGAAAGTTGGGAAATAAGAGCACTCATTCTTGCTGATCCTTTTGGACCCCAGAAAGGATGAGATGGAGGGACTTGGAAGGAGACTCTGTGCCTTCCGGAGAGCCAACTAGAGCACTGGAAATTCTCCTATTAGATAGACTATTTCTCTCCCTCTTCACACTTGCTGTCCAGATTTCCTGAAACATCTCCTTGGAGTTTTAGTCATTCCAGTAACATTTTCCACTGTGCATCGATTTTATCAGCCCCACCTGTTTTATTTATTCATTATTTTCCTGTATGGTTAAGTGTATGCATGTTTTGTATCATAAGCCTTGAGCTCAATGCAAAAAAAGTTACTTAAATTTGTATCATTTTGCAACACTGAGTGATAACATTGAACGTTATCAGCAAATGACTTTGGTTTTAGTGATCTAAGTCACAGCTGAGGAAAGAGAGTATTGCCTACCTAAATTAGTACTGTGCTTTACTCCCAAGAAGAAATCATATTTTCTTCTTTCCTTTCATAGTGGACTTGGGACTAAAGTAATAATATGTCTGCATTTAGAATGGGAGCTTTAGGAAATTGAACCATTGAATGGTAACCATGCTTACTTCATGGGTATGTTCAACTGAGACATTTAGAACTGAAAATTTACTAATATTTTGTAACTTCTTGTACTTGACTAGGAGAAAAACGAAGTCCAAATTAGTGTGGGCAGTTCCCATGAGTTAGTAAGATATCCCTCGTTTTAAATTTCATGCATTTCTCCTTTTTCACGGCAGTGACATTATTATGTATACAGCATCAAGACAAATCTGATTAGTTTAACTCTTTTCCTAGTAATGGAAAATTCACATTTACATCAAAGTTTATTCTTCCAGTGTGTATGGAAGTATTGGTATCAGGAGAGTTAGGCCTCGGGTGTATAACTCGTTTTGTTAAAGAAAATCGGTATTTCTTCTCTTTCTTTTTTTTTTGTATTTTTTTAAAAATAGGTTTTTTATGCAAGAACCAAAAACAAAACTCTTTGGAAGTAGCATTGAAATAATGTTAAGGACATACACATTATTAATATAAAATGCCAAGATGGGCAATGATTCTGTTCCCCTTCTCTGAATACAAACCTGCCCACAGTTGTTTAAAGAGGGGGGTTACATTTTCTCTTCTGTTTTTCTGACTGACCTCAAATAAGTAGTTAATGTACAATGACTTAAGGTTTTACATTTATTAGGAAAAAAATCAGTAATCTTTAGACAAAAAAGAAGTTCTATCTAACATCAACACTGCTGCCAGCCCTGGTTAAGTCCTGTAGTATTCCTTTGCTTTCTTACTTCCCTGATTGAGTCTCTGATTTCATACCCATGTTTTAATTCACCCGGAATAGCCTCCTCATGGCTATGCCATTGTCTGACAGTCTGTGACTAAGAGTGATGAGGAGGATGATGAAGATGATGGTAATTGGGGTGGTGACAGTTATTAATTATTGAGCACTGACAAATGTTCCACGCCTGATTTACATCCACAATCTCATGTAATCTTCACAGTGACCTATGAAGTAGTTCCCCTCTTTGTCACCATTATACGGTGAAGACACAGCTGCACAGCACAGCTAAATCACTTATTCAAGCTTACACTTCGTGATAATATATCACAATATCAATTCCTAACATTTGTTGAGCACTGACATGTATTGAAGCAGGTATTTGCATTGCATGCATCGCCTCATTGCGTCCTCACAATAGCCCTGGACAGGGGTACTATTTTTGCTCCTACTTGCTGATGAGGAAGCCAAGGCTTAGAGGCATAGAGAAGGATTCCCAATTCCAGGATTACCAGTGGCAGGTGAAACCTTGGTAATTCTATGTGGAGGGCCCTGCTAACTTCAACAGCCTATTTGTTGTGCTCTACACTCAATAACCAAATTGGTTTTGCCAGCAGACAGTACAACCACATGATTTTTAGGGTCAAGGTCTTCTTCTAGTGAGGAAAGAGTCAATTTTTTTCCCCAAATTGGGTAAATCCTAGGAGACTTGTTAATGGTACACTGAGGTGAGTTTGCTTAGAACAGAACATAGAAAAATTCATACTAAGCACAAACATGGCTCAGAGACACATTTGTGCAAGCAGGTATCATTGTCACACCAAAACAGGAGGTAAAAGAAAAAAAGTGAGGGGAAAAATTAAATTTGTCTTTATTTTTGGTTGGTCCTAAACTAAAGGACCAACCTCCTCTACAAAACAGAAATAAATACCACTGTCTTTTTGTAGAATGAAATAAATTAATGCATTACATAAATAACATCCATAATGCATTTTATCCTCTCAGGAAGCTTTAAAATTTTCATAGTCAACAGCAACTTTAGTTCATTTATTCATTAAACAAGCATTTGCTGTACTAGATGCCATGGTGATGTTCTTGAAGGAATATAAAATATTTGCATTTATATGAGAACAGTACAAAACAACATTCCAAGAATCAAATAATTTTACATAAATTAAGTCCAAGAGTGCAGAAAGGCTGCAAAACATACAATCAGTAAGGCAGGTTGGCTAGGCAAAGAAAATTTCTGAGGTAAGTAATTTCTGTACCGGCCTTTGGAGGATGGGGCAGTTACACAAGAGTGGAGAAAAGAGACACGGGCTTTTCAAGTTGAGGACTCTCCTGATGGTATTTAGAGTTTTAGTTGGAAACAACTCCATTAGGAAGAGGCCATGATTTATTTGTCTTAGAAATAGTTTATGAGGAAAAGAGAATATAGATCCTAAACTTGATTATTTTGTCCCTCTAACTGATTTAGTCACACTAAAGCATGCAAGTTTGCATGTGAACAACTTGGATTTTAATAACGCTTATGCTTGTTTTTGATATACTCCTGGAAAATTTTAGATTAGGTGAGGTATATAGTGTACAAATCTTGCCATAAGTTTATATCATAATTTGGGAATATGACCTTATTTTTTAAAAAAGCAACAATTAGCAACAAAAAACAGTGAAAATTATAGTTAAGAACCCTAATATTCAGTTTAAGAAATATTCTCCCTACAAAACTAAATGTGAGCGTTCAAGGGTTTTGTCAAATACAAAGAACATTCCATTGCAATAGGCGATCCCAACCCATTTGAAATCCCTCCCTGTCTCTTCTGTTATTACTTGTCTCCTCTCCCATAAGATGACTGAGAAAACAATCTTGCCATCTCGTCTCGGCACATATTAAAACATGCTCGCTCTATATTCAATTTTTCTTTGGGAATTCTCGTGGGTTTTGGCCGTTTAATTGTGGCCTCTCTCTGATCCCAGTGGGTGGACAGGCAAAGGGCTCTGGGAGGGGGAGATAATGGTGAGGGAAATGCTAATTAAGAAGACAAATGGGCTGTGTCTGGGGTCGGACTAGTGACTTTCCAGGTGTTCAGAGGCTGTGTGTTCTGCAAGAGCATTGGGTGCATTTTGAGGGATTGCAGAAGGGCAGACCAAATACCGACTCTGTCACATCGGCCATTACCTCCCCCTTCCCTCCACCACAGTACTAATAGAAAGTCCTTGCTGAGTAGCCTAATAGAGATTACTTATGTTAAGGCACACTTACAGAAACGAGTCTTACTAAAAGAAGGACAGACTACCCTTAAATTGAAAGGGTGCCTTGACCTAGTTTCTTGATTTCCATGAAAATAAGCCCATTATTACAAACTACTCCAGAAATGTTATTGAGGACTCTCAGACAATTTAACATGAGATTTTGAAACTTGGCCCTTAAACCCCACTCTACCTTTTTAGAGTTAAAAACACTGAGAAAAAATATCAATAAAATCTGGATTCCCATTGAAGTGAACATTTGAACATTATTTTTGCTTCATTTAAATGCTACCCATTTTCAGATTTATGGGAATGATTAAAAGAATGGAATCTGTATTGTTGTCAAATAAGTATATATACACGCAGAGAGAAAAAGCTAGATAGTCAAACAGAGTAGTGGGCGATATTATAGTTAATTTTTCTTCTATTTGCTTACTTATATTGTTATATGTTTCTAAAATGAATGCATATTACTTTTTCAATAAGAAAACAACCCAACTGTCATTTTAGAATGAGGAAAATGGAATCCTAGTTCTAGGCTAATGGTGAGCTAAAGTAAATAAAAGCTACTGCAGGGCTAAATTGCTAAGTGTCATAACATCCTCATTTTATGAAAAACATGATAATTTTCTGAAATGATAACTTTGTATCATAAACCATACTTCATTTTTTAGATGAAGCAAACTGAAAAAAAAAGGGTATAGCTTTTAAAGAGTTCAGAGCAGTGTCTAGCATGTAGTAAGACCTATATATGTATTAGATTAATAAACAAATAAAATTATATAAACAAATCAGGTGATAAATCCTTGGAGGATTGTACTCCTATGTGTGTACTATGAAATGAATTGGTAGGTTGGATAAGGGCAGTGTAATTTAAAAAAAAAAAAAGAAAGAAAGAAAAGCTTCTGTGGAGAGAAGGAACATCTTTGATCAGGTTTTAATTTAGAAAAAAAATTGCTGAGCAAAGTAATTTGGCATTAATGTATTAATACTGGGCGACTTGTGTGTTCTGCTAGGATACAGGTAATTGGGATTGGAATAAATTTGAGTTTCTAAATATGGGAGCCCTGGTGGCACAGTGGCTAAGCGTTCAGCTGCTAACCAAAAGATCGGCAGTTCGAATCCACCAGCTGCTCCTTGGAAACCCTATGGGGCAGTTCTACTCTGTCCTATAAGGTCACTGTGAGGCTTAATCCACTCGACTGCAGCTGGTTTGGTTTTTTTTAAAGGCAGAGAGCTAATCAGTAATAGGGCATTATCAATTTTATAAAAATTTCCCACTTGGCCATGTCTTATTGATTTAATCATATATTTATTAGTTTATGAATAGTATGTTTCCTTTTCATAAACAAGTATCCAGAAACCTGAGTTAAATCATTTCTGCATCTCCCAAACCCTTCTGTGGTATCAGTCTTCATACAAAGTGTTTGACATCTACTTAGTCTTCATGCCATCAAGACTTAAAGACTGCAGTAAAATTATTATTTGGTTGCTCCTGAGAAAGGACATGCAATTTGATTAATTACATAGAAAAAGGAGGGACCAGGCCTGGTTTATTAATTTTTAGAATTCACACTCTTGGTTCCAAAACGGAATTTTACTGATGATGCATAATCAAGAATACTGCAAACCCTCAAAATGATTAAGTAACAGCTAAGGTGTCACACTGAGATATTAAATCTTTCATCATAGCAGAACAATATTAAATTCATACAAGAACAGAATGATTACATTTCTTTTTGTAGAATTCCTAGTAAGAATCAATTTATGATGATATTTTAAGAAGATATTTCTAGTCAAACCAGCAATAGATAGTCAAGAAAGTAGAAACTGTAAATCAGTGAAGCACTAATCCAATCACTAAATATTTGTGGGGAGCCCACTGTATGTGCCAGGCACCAGAGAAGGAGCTGAGGGTATAGTGATGAGAAGACAGATGCAGTTCTTATGATTGCATTACTTAGAATTGTTGGGAGATAGCAATTAAAAAAATGGCTGCACAAAAATACCAAAACAAACCAACCAACCCATTGCCACCGAGTTGATTCCAACTCATAGCAACCCTATAGGACAGAGCAGAACTGCCCCATAGGTTTCCAAGGTTGTAATCTTTACAGGAGGAGACTGTCACATCGCTCTTCTACAGAATGGCTGATGGGTTCCAACCACTAACCTTTCAGTTAGCAGCCAAGTGCTTAACCACTGTGCCACCACGCATACACACACACACACACACACACACACACACACGCATGCACACACACGTATTTATAAAATTTGAAAATTTATGAAGTAAAAGAAAAAAATGCTACAGGACAGTATAATAGGAGCTAATTTAGACT
>NW_004443943.1:3171132-3172981 GCF_000243295.1 Trichechus manatus latirostris
GAAAGCATATTATTATCTTATTTCAAAAATGTAAGGCCATATTTTCATTGCACAATACCCCCATAATAAATAATAGCTATGTATTACTAAATGTCCACCTCTATGAGGCATTGCTTTTCAAAAAGTATCTTAAAACACCCCTATGAGATAAATGTGACTGTCCCCATTTTGTGGATTAGAAAATGAACTGAGAGGTCAGTGGCAAAGCTGGCATTTGAACCTGAATGTGTCTGACTTCAAAAGCCTGCTCTGCACTGCCCTCTGAATTTTGATATTAGTAAAGGGGTTAATACGCTTGAAAAACCAAACCCTTCAGCTGTTGTTTGTTTTTATTTTTACAGGTTTAGCAGAGACACACACAACTAGTGGCTTATACTCATTCCTATTCATTATCATCTGATTTTTGTGCTCTTAACAAGATGTTATTATTTGGGCTCACAGCATTCCAGGTTATTGCTGAAAAATGAGCCAATCTTCCTGAAATTGCAACATAGGAAATAATCCAAGAAGATTTACTATTGCCGTATTTGCTTTTTTGTAACACATATTAAATACAAAATACCCAGTTTTGTGCCTGGAACTAATTGGCAGTGTCCCATTAAACCATATTAAAATTAACATCTATTAATTGGATTAGAAATTCAGTGAGAATGACAGCTGCTAGTGTCTTTTTACAGTTTCTTTGTTTCTCTATAATCCATATGGCAGAAATCACATAATGCTTTTTCCCCCACTGAAGTAAACACTTAAGATAAAAAGGTTTGACTCAGTGTGGTCAGGCTATGTGCATTTGTTTTTCTTTTTTTTTTTAAAGCTGAACTATCGTTTTTTCCTCCTTTCACAGGTTCTCACCAGCCATGTTTTTATATCTGATTAGCATCGTTCCATCATTATGGCTTCTTGAAATGCATCATGAGACCCAGGTACTTCCTTTTGGAAAACAGGAAACTCCTTTCACTGTATGAGCAGATTGGTGTCAGAAATGCACTTTTCTAAGGAACTGGGGTTATCAAGAATTGAATAAATAGAAAAGAGACTATCAGCAAAAGGAAGTGAATCCATGATCTGTCAAAAACAATAAAAATATTGCATTTGTTTAAGACTTAAGATTACACGCCTAATTAACATCTTTTGTTAGAGGTTGTGTTCCTAAGGCTCTACCTCATATGCTAGAGTTTACAGAGGGCTGTGACAATTTGGTTTGAGTCCTTGCAGCTTCGTTGAGTTCCTATGTTGTGCTAAGAATAGGAAAAGCTTAATAATCTGGCATCTTGTAAAATGGCATTTTTATCAACAATAACAACAACAAAACCCATCATCTGTACTCTTACATAATTAAAATCAAACTTGGAGGGGCTATTTTAAAGAGACTGTCTTAAAATACAGGCTATGCAGATTACAGGAGATTCCCTTTGCTGGGGAGGGGTTCCAGAAGCCATTTTAGTGAACAGGAATTCTCTAGAACCCTGAAACTAAGGTTCAAAGAGAGGAACCATTGGACTCAACACTGGGGAAGATGGGCTGTATGTATTAAGGCCACATTGACCTAAGAAACAAACCGTGGCTTCCCATAAGAGTCCTAAATTGAAAGAATCACAGGTACTGATTTTCAAGTGAGCTGCTTCTTTACAGGGGCAACTCTAGGTAGCAAACTCTAGGTGGGAGTTAGTCAGTCATTGTTATTAGTTCTCCTGTACAATGGGGAGGTCAGTTAGTAAAAAGTCCACCAGAGTTGGGCCTGGACTTCACATCCTCAGAGTTCAGGTTACAGCACTATGTTACAGAGGAAATACAGTTGTGGTAATATTTTTGGTTCCTCACTGATAAAATGCTTTAGCCAAGATCTGTG
>NW_004443943.1:3173650-3176247 GCF_000243295.1 Trichechus manatus latirostris
GACTCATATTGACACTGAGAATTAAAATGAATGCCCAGAGATGGAATTGGGCGGAGTGAGTGGAGAAGAAAGTAGACAAGGAGTGAGAGAAAGAGATACAAAATAGTACTGGAATTGCATTTAAAAAACTTAAAAATGGCAGATAAAGGGAGGTACAGCAATCCTCATAGACCATTCATTTAGTAAACTTTAATGGTAATAATAATCACTTTTCTGCATATAATCCCTTATATTTTTCAAAGTATTTTCAGATACACTTTCTCATTTATGGTCACAACAACCTCATGAATTAGGCACACCATCTACATTTCTATTTTATAGAAGAGGACCCTGAGGCTCAGAAAGGTTAAGTACTTTTCCCAAGGCCACACAGCTAATCAATAGCAGTGCTGGGGCTTAGAACCTAGGTCTTGACCCCTAATCCATTAAACCACACTGACCCTCTCAGTTATGTGTTCTGTGTTTTAGAGGAGTTTGCATCAAAATGGCCTGAAGTTTTTCATGATGGGAAAAAGTAATTTAATTTCCTTTCCCATTTTCCATTTACTCTACATCCTAAATGTCCTAACCTATGACGTGGTGTTAGGAAAACATCCTGACCTATTTCAAGAAGGTATTCCTCCTAGATGATCAAATCTGTACCTTCGTTGTTCAGTCTGGCTGGGTCTACATACATGGAAACAAAATGGTTATGACAATGATTATGACCTTAACAGTCAGATCTATTTATGAAGTTGGACAATTAAAGAAATAGAAACTATCTGGTCTTGATGGTGTCACAATCGGGTTTGACCCAAAGGAGTATTTCTGAAGCTAGTAAGAGTTTTGACAGCATAGCCCACGAAAAAGTGGCATGTTTTTGCCCAGATCACCTACATGTACCTACTTGTCCAATCCTGGAGGTGAATAATATTACCATAAAAACAATCCAAGTCAGGTTAGGTTGTAGGAGGCAAACCAGTCATTCACTTTTTTACTTCAAGTAACAGTCCTTATGTAGCTGCCACTTAAGAGTCTCATCAATTTATAATAAATAGAATAAAAAGAGTCAAAAAAGATTCAGATAGGTGTTGATCCCATAAGACTGGCAGTAGACGGCAACCAATCAAACATAAACTATAAAACTATTTGCTTCCAAGTTATTTCATGCTGCATTACAAAATGACCTTTTAAAAAATAACGATGTATTAGGCATTTTTACTGCTGAAGATGCCAAGAACATATCAAAGTCACCACTTTAAATATACAATCTGCTTTCATGCCTGCAAAAGAAGTGACCAAATTTTGTTAACTATTGACCATTACAGTTCTGAGAGTCACAAAATTTCTCTGCAATGAGGTTTTGCTGCTTGGTGCAAAGATTTAATTCTTTATCTTCATTATCTTTGCTCGGAGCCTTAGCTGCACAAAAACAAAAAAGAGTACAAACAGCTGTATTTTTCCTCTTAGAGATACGGTACTTGACCATTTTTCTTAATTATGCTTGTCATTTCACCCATAACACTGGTTGTTTTGATAGAGGGCAGGAAAAAATAGCCTCTTGACAGACTTGCTTTTCTACTTCTTCAAGTAGCTCATAAAATGACAGATGAAGTATCCAGAATAATTAAGAAAAATACACTTCTCACAGCTTCAGCATTTTTTAAAAAAAATAGTTTCTCTCTAAATTCAAATGCGTGATTGTGGATATGTGTTTCAAAAGTATGTTAGCACTACAGGTGTTTATAAAAATCTTCAGCCTCATATATACATATATATATATTTAAAACCAGTTTGTAAAATATGCATTGGCATTTTCCGGAGCCACCCCTTTCCTCTCCTATATACTTTTTCCTTCTCTGTCTCTAGCTCAGATCCCCCAGTATCTGGCTGGATAAAAATCATAGACAGTTCACTAGCAGAAATTCACATGCAAAATGAAGGAACAAGAAGGGGAAAAAAAAACATTTATTTCTATTGTTAAATTTTCCATCAACCTAAACTGGCTTCTGAGCTGATACCAATATGTACACTTTGGTGGGTGAACAGGATAATTTTCTGGTTGTTTATGGTGCCATATCAGGCAAGATTGGAAGTAATTGGCTTATTTACTTAAGCAAAATGCTGTTTTAGCAAAAGAGGCTTCTGTCCAAGAAAGCAACTTTTGGAATGAATGCTTCTGACAAGGATGATGCATGTTTTGCTGTTGTTGGTTTATTTTACAACTGTTTCAAGGTTCAAGAAAGGAACCCCAATTATCAATCCATGAATTTTACAGCTCTTCACAATGACTCAAAGCACCTATGTTCTCGTAGACCTAGGGACAAATAAGACACACTTAGTTCATTCTCTTCTCACACTAATTAAAAAGTGGTTTTCTAGCTGAAGCTTACAATTGAACTTTTGGAAATGTTTCTACATACTGTATGAAACATCACATTGACTTATAATCTCATGGATAGATTGAAGCCATTTAAACTCTACCTTATTGTGGATTTTTTTTTTTTTTTTTTTATATTGCCCTTTTTTTTTTTCAACTCTTAGCATTGCAATAGCCAATCTGAAGGAATGACTCAAAATACCAGTAGCAGAGAAGACTTCAATCGATCTCTGATGTC
>NW_004443943.1:3176844-3177771 GCF_000243295.1 Trichechus manatus latirostris
AGAATTCCAGCCAAAATAGAAATCACTTCCTTGTTCTGCACATGCCTGATATTTGGCAAAATAACCATGGTCTATTAGAAAGTGGTGTAACGGAGAGACTCAATGTCAAGGCCCCACCACTAAGCCCTGTTCTGAAAAATAAGATAGACCATTGATTCTGTGGGGTTTAATAGAACAATTAGATATGCAGAATTAAAAATAATAAATTTATAATTATTCTCTTTCTTTACATTTAGGTAATGGATAATTTTTCTTTCTAGTTAGACACAGTTAAGTTTTAAGGCAATAAAAACAAAAGAGGAGATTTGTGCCTTAGTAAAAATATTCCCAGGTTGGTAAATTCAGATTTGAAATCAATAAAGAATAATTTATGAATTATTTGTGGCTCTAATATGCAATTTGTAAACTTTTGCTATTTATTATACTGTATTACAGAGTATAATAGTTAGAAATGATTTTTAAAAACATTTGGATATGTGACTATAAAATTAGCTCTTAAATATGATATCATACGACCTCACTAGCAAATGTAAGGTTTAAATTACTTGCTAGTTACAAGGCAACCTATCTTAGTTTTCTAGTGCAGTTATAACAAAAAATACCACAAGTGGATGGCTGACAAACAAATTTATTTTCTCATGGTTTAGGAGGTTAAAAGTCAAAATTCAGAGAAACCCTGAGAGCATGGCCCCCAGATACCCTTTTAGCTCAGTGGTGAAGTCACTCCCGAGGTTCACCATTCAGCCGGGGATCGCACAGGCCCATAAAACAAAATGGGACTAACAAGGCACAGCAGTCCAGGGACAAGGACTAGAAGGCAGAAGGGGACAGGCAAGCTGGTGATAGGGAACCCAAGGTTGAGTAAGGACAGTGTTGACATGTAGTGGGGTTCTTAACCATTGTCATATAGGGCAATATGTGTACTAA
>NW_004443943.1:3178146-3179311 GCF_000243295.1 Trichechus manatus latirostris
TCTTCAAGTGGCATCTCTCTTCCCCATCTCTGCTTCTTAGCTTGCTTGTTTAATCTCTTTTATAACTCAAAAGAGATTGACTCAGATACATCTACACTAATCCTGCCTCATTAACATAACAAAGACAACCCATACCCAAATGGGGTTATAAAACCCCGAAAAAACCCTTTGCCTGATTCATAGGGACCCTGTAGAACAGAGTAGAACTGACCCATAGGGTTTCCAAAGAGCAGCTGGTGCATTCAAACTGCCAACCTTTTGGTTTACAGCCATAGCGCTTAACAACTGCACCACCAGGGCTTCAACCGAGGCATAAAGGTTAGGAATTACAGCACATATTTTTGGGGGACACAATTCATTCCATAACTCAGCCCCATCTTGAGGACTATATTAGCTTCTTTTTCAGAGTGTTCAGTTGAAAGGTGTTTTGATTTTTTTAGTAAGTGAAGAATAACTACTGAAAATGCCACTCAGCAAAAGCAAACTGTTAACTGAAAGCCGTGGTGAAGAAGGCATTTCTCTCCAAGGGGACAGGTCATCATCTTTCTGAATGTGTGACATTTCTGTTAAACAGGCCAGAGTTTTTGTAGGTACCTTATCTACAGTGTGTGAGAAAGTTTGGACTTTGGGACTCCATCAAACATTCCTGTTAATGCTAATAATTGGAAGATGGCTTCTACCCATTGGAGGCGGGATCACTCGGGACCAACTCTCTCAACTTCTGCTTATGTTTGTGGGAACAGCTGCTGACATACTGGAATTCACCAGCGAGACGTTGGAAGAACAAAATGTGAGGTAAGCATGCGCTGCAGTGAAGTTCTTTTTGTTGAGGTCAGGCCCACAACACTCGTCTCTTGGCTTCCTCATTTATATTCTGCATGAATAAGGATTTTCGGTATATTATAAGTCCAATGGTAGAATAGTAGAGTTCGTGGAATTTGCTACAGTTTAGATATACATTAGGCACCAGCCCAGTTTATATAATATTTTTTAAACACAAAAAGGAGGCCTGGTGATGCAGTGGTTAAGCGCGCAGCTGCTAACCAAAAGACCAGCTGTTTGAACCTACCAGCCACTCTGTGGGAGAAAGATGTGGCAGTCTGCTTCCGTAAAGATTAAAGCCTTGGAAACCCTATGGGGCTGTTCTACTCTGTCCTATAGGGTC
>NW_004443943.1:3179723-3202268 GCF_000243295.1 Trichechus manatus latirostris
AGAAGGTCTGCAGTTTGAACCCATCACCTGCTCCAGGGACTGTAAAGATTAAACCAAAAACCAAAGTCTTTGTTGTCAAGTTGATTCCAACTCATAGCAACTCTATACGACAAAGTAGAACTGCCCCATAGGGTATCCAAGAAGCAGCTGGTGGATTCGAACTGCTGACCTCTTGGTTAGCAGCCAAGCTCTTAACCACTGCACCACCAGGGCTCCTCTGTAAAAATCACAGCCTTAGAAATCCTATGAGGCAGTTCTACTCTGCCCTGTAGGGTTGCTGTGAGTTGGAATAGACTCGGGGCAGTGGGTTTGCTTTAGTTTTTGTTTGGTGTGAATAGAAAATAGAGAAGAATAGGTTTTACTTTACTAAATTTTATTTTTAGTCAGTTTTGTTCAAAGTGCCCAAGGCTGTCTGTTGTAGACACCTATAAATGAAAACTTATTGAGTTGGTACTTTTATTTTTGCCACAAGCAAATAAACTCAGAAACCATGATCACATCTGTTTATGGAACTACTTTCTTACCATTAGGGATTTAAGTCTCAGTGCCTGAATGTACTTTCAGCTTGGGTTGTTTTGCACTATGCTGTAAAAATAAATTGGAATGAGGCTAGCTTTTAATGCTACAGTTTACTTCATGCTGTGTTTTTCAAACAATGAAACATAAAGCTGAGCAGAATACACTAACTTACTAAGTAAATTTGATATCCCAATTACAGCCTAAAGTATGTTTATAACCCTGAGTTACCTTTACAAGATCATTTCCTGTTTCATTTATACTAATTTTTCTTATAGCTTATTAAGTTCACACTTTCTTGTTGAAATTGATCCCACCTAAATTGACCCACTGTCCTCAAAATGTTGATTTTAGTTTTGCGGTTTTAATCCCTTACATTTGGTCAGTGCTTTATATTGCATAATGTATTTTGAAATACGTTAGGATACTAAAAATACAATGGGGTTATGAGAAACACTTGAGGAAATCATGACAGAGCACATGAAAACGCTAAGTAACTACAGGTACGCATGGTGACAAGGACACGACAATAGAAAGCTAACTAACTATGGGTATATAACAATAAACACACACATGCCAAATATCTAGGGAGATGGGAGTGAAAGGAGATATTCAGGGAGAGACGTTTGGAGGGGCCACTCTGAAAATCCCATATATCATTAAAATGTGGGAAATGCCAGACTTGGTTATCTTAATGGCCTGTTTATTAGGCCTATGCAGAAGTGATGCCAAGGGGCAGTTTATAGATCAGTGTTTGCCTATAAATGTTGAATATGAACTAGGTTAATGAACAAAATCATAATTGCTTGGGGGAAAAAACTTGAAAACCATAACACATTTATTCATTCACCAACTATTGATTGATTATCTAATATGTGCCAGGAACTGTCATAGACAGAGATTGGGGGGCAAGTGATAAGCAAAAGGATATACAGTTCTGTCCCATTCTAGGCTGTTCCAATTCAACAAGAATTTTTGGAGCACTTGCAATTTTAAACCACTTCAAACACCTCCAATTTCTTCTGTCATACACCTACAAATTAATCTGAATGCTTCATGAATCTCTTTTCTTTTTTTACATTTTAATTTTTGTATCATGTTCTGAGAAAGCTGATTTTAATGGAACCACATGAACTCTGCCATGGTTTATGTTTTTAAATTTTCTTTTCAGTGTTCATTGTTTCAGGTTGAAGTCATTTTTATTTTTAATGTAACTGCATTTATCAATGACCTTCTGTAATCTCTCCACCACTCCTGCAGGTCTCCACTACTCAAAGACTCTTCAAAATCAAGATTCAAAATGAACTTAGAGTTTTTCTTTCTCCTAAAACTCACCTTCCAAGTTTTGATTTTCTGATCGCTTTCTACCTATACTGCAAGAAGTGACACTGCAAATGTCCATATCATCGAAGGAGACACTAAAACCCTTCCCACAGGCACACAGCCTTCCCCTTTGGCCTCAAAAAGACAATCATGAAGAATAAACTTAATTTACGAGTAAAAGATATTTACATTTAATAGGAGAGGGAATCACTTCATTATAGCTTACTTAACATTGCCTATTATTATGACATGTAGTTTCTATTTTATTTTATTCCATATTTTGGGCTGAAATATTTAGGAGAAAGCCTGCAAAGATGTCTATATCACAACAATTATATCTCTTTCCTACATCCTGGCTCATACCACAAATCCAATTTTTTTAACCCTAATCAATTTCCTTCCATTTAACATTGAAGTTCATCTGCCTAATTTTCATGAATTTACATAGGCCTGTGAGACCCTGAATTTTTTAACAGCTTTACTGAGTTACAGTTTAAACACCATTCACCTATTTTAATTTTACAGTTCAATGATATTTAGTAAATTTATAGATTTGTACCACCATCACCAAAATTTAGGTTTAGAACATTCACATCATCCCAGGAAGATTCCCTGTGGCTGTTTGCAGTCAGTTATCACTGCCACCACCAGCCTTAAGCAACCACTGATGTGCTTTCTGTCTATATAGATTTTCCTTTTCTAGAAATTTCATATGTGAATCATAGCTGTGTCTGGCTTCTTTCACTTAGCATAACGTTTTGGGGATTCATCCACGTTGTTGCGTGTATCAGAAGTTAGCTCCTTTTAAATTATTAACTAGTATTCCACTGACTGCATATACCACATTTTGTTTATCCATTCAGTAGTTGTTTTACATTTATATTGCTTTTTTGCCTTTCTGTATTAAATTTTTGCTATTAAGAATAATGTTTCTATGAACATTCACATACAAGTTATTGACTGAATATGTTTTCATTTCTTTTGGGTAGATACCTATGATTAGAATGGCTAGGTTTTATGTTAAGTACATATTTAATTATTTAAAACTGCCAAACTGTGTTCCAACTTGGCTGTACCATTTTACAGTCTCACCCACAATGTATGATGGTTCCATTTTCTCCACATCCTCACCAACAGTCTTTTGTTTTTAGTCCCTTTGATTATAGCCATTCCAGCAAGTATATGGCTGTTGTTAGGTGCTGTCGAGTCAGTTCTAACTCAGTGACTGTATGTACAGCAGAATGAAACACTGCCTAGTCCTGCGTCATTCTCACAATCGTTATTTTTGAGCCCATTGTTGCAGGTGTATAGTTGTATCTTACTGTGGTTTTAATTTGCATTTCCCTAATGACTAATTGTTGTTGTTAGTCGCAAATGGTTAAGCGCCCTACTACTAGCCAAAAGGTTGGCAGCTGGAACCCACCCAGAGGTGTCTCAGAAGACAGGTCTGGTGATCTGCTTCCAAAAGGTCACAGCTTTGAAAACTTTATGGAGCAGTTCTACTCTGCACACAGGGTCACCATAAGTCAGAAATGACTTGATGGCAACTAACAACAACAATAAATGACTAATCATAATCATATCGGTACTAGCTATTCATATATTTCCTTAGGCAAAGTTTCTGTTCAATTTTTACCCATTTTTTATTGGGTTGTTTTTCTTATTATTGAGTTGTAAGAGTTCTTTATATATTCTGGATACAAGTCCTTTATCAGATATATAAATATAAACATTTTCTCTCAGTATATAGCTTATTTTTTATTTCTATAATATTGTCATTTGAAGAACAAAAGTTTATAATTTAGATGAAGTCCAATGTATCAATTTTTTTATACATTGTTATAGACTGAATTGTGTCCCCAAAACATATGTATCATAGTTCCAAACCTCCATGCCTGTGGTTATAATCCCATTTGAGAATAGGTTGTCTTTGTTATGTTAATGAGGCAGGATTAGTGTAGGATTAGTCTTGAGTCAACCTCTTTTGAAATATAAAAGAGATTAAACAAGCAAGCAAGAGAAGCAAAGATGGGGTAAAATAGATGCCAAGATACATGGAGATCTCCAAGGAACTAGGAAGCAGAAACTGAAGAGACAAGGACCTTCCTCCAGAGCCAACAGAGAGAGAAAGGCTTCCTCTAGAGCCAGCACCTTGAATTTGGACTTCTAGCCTCATAAACTGTGAGAAAATTGATTTCTGTTTGTTAAAGCCACTCACCTGTGGTATTTATATTATAGCATCACTAGATAACCAAGAATTTGGTACTGGAAGAGTGGGGTGCTGCTCTAACAGATACTTAAAACGTGGAAGTGGTTTTGGAATTGGGTAATGGATAGAGGCCAGAAGAGTTTTAAGGTATCTGATTGTAAAAACCTACATTGCTTTGAAGAGACTGTTAATAGATTTATGGATGTTAAAGTCAGTTCTGGTGAGGGTTCAGAAGGGAGTGAAGACAGCTAGAGAGAAAGTCTCTATCATCTTAGAGAATATGTATGGAGTCAGCAACAAAATATTGCTAGAAATGTGGATGTTAAATGTGCTTCTGGTGAGGATTTAAAAGAAAATAATGAACATATGATTGGACAGTGGAGGAAAGGTGATGCTTTTTGTGCAGTGGCAAAGAATTTGTCTGAATTATGTTCAAATGCTTAGTGCAAGGTACAACTTGTAAGTGATGAACTTGGATGTCTGGCTGATGAGATTTCTAAACAAGATCTTGAAGCGGCTGTATGGTTTCTCCTTGTTGCTGTAGTAAAATGTGAGAGGAAAAAGATGGACTTAAAATGAACTGTGCAAAATGAAAACAGAACTTAAAGATTTGGAAAATTCTGTTGTACAAACTAAGGACGTGTGTTCTAGAATGTTCACCAACAACGTGGCTACACAATCTTTTGTTAGAGACTAAGCCTGTGACTGATGGATCTAACCAACTATCACTGCAGAAAACCTATCAGCTTAGACTAAAGGGGATAGAGAAAGAACAAAAGGAAAGAATGTTGTCTGCCTCTTGGATTTCTGCAGGCGGGAAACAGGCCAAAGGAGCTACATCTGTTGTCCTCCATCCCTGGAGCAGTTTGAAGATCAGCAGAACTGTTGGAAGAAGCACAGGAAGCAGGGCCTTCTCAGTTTCAAAGGGTGGGGCCAAGGTCTCCTGGATCTCAAAGGGTGGGGCCGTGACCTCCTAGGCTTCAAAGAGACAGGTCTTCACCAATTCAGTTCTGGAGCGTTGGGCTTCTGTTCACGGGTACCAGGGGAATGGGGCCACTGCCCAAAGCTGAGGGGGTGGGGCTGCCATGCCCAAGGAGCAGAACAGGGTCTGTTGGGATCGAGGGGATGGGGTCGCCACTCTGATGGACTAGGAGAATGGGGCTGCCCAAAGCTGAGGAGTAGAGTTGCCATCCCAGTGGGCCTGGAAGGCAGAACTGAAGCTCAGGGATGAGGGGCCTCTACCCAGAATGCACAGACCATGGCCAATAACCAGAGTCTCGAGGGCAGGGCCATTGACCAGATGGTCTCAGAGAACAGAGGATTATTTTCAAGCCTTGAGAGCTAATGTAAATTGTTTTGCTGGGTTTTGGACTTGCTTGGTGACTGTTATCCCTTCTTTCCCTTCAGTTTCTCCCATTAGTAATGGAAATGTCTACCTTGTGCCTGTTCCACCATTGTACTTTGGAAACAGATAACTTGTATTCTAGATTTCACAGGTTCACAGATGAAGAGGAATTTTGCCCAAGTTTGGAATATGCCTACAGTCTTACGCATATTTGACTTAGATGATTCAGAAGATGAAATTTTTGGACTTGTTGATTTAAGACTTTTGGGATGATGTGATGGGGTAAATGTGTTTTGCATGTGGAAAGGACATGAATTTTGGGGGGCCAAATGGTGGAATGCTATGGATTGAATTGTTTCCCCCCAAAATGTGTATTGTAATTCCTAACCTCTATTCCTGTGGTTATAATTCTATAGATTGTCGTTGTTATGTGAATGAGGCAGGACTAGTGTAGGGTGTGTAATGGTTAAGGTTGTGTGTGAACGTGGTTGAATGCCGTGATTCTCAATGGTTTGGCAGTTATGATGCAGTTTAGCAAATATGTAATGATATAATCACCACCAAAATGATATCTGATATAAGGTAATCAACTCCATGATGAGATCTGCTATGAGCAGCCAATCAGTTGAAAGGAAGTCTCCTTGGGGGTGTGGCCTACATCCAATACATGTGGACTTTCTGGCAAAGCTCACTGCTTTTGCTCATTCTGCATCCTCATCTGACCTCTGGTTCTTGGGACTTCAGCTACCAGCTTACCTGCTGATCTTGAGATTCATCAGCTGCCTCAGGCTGTGAACCTGCCAATCTTGAGTTCACCAGCCCCTGCAGCTTCGTAAGTCAGGAGAAGCCCCCAGGCTGACCCACAGACTTGGGACTTTCCAGCCTCTACTAATGCATGAGCCACTTCCTTGATACTAATCTCTCTCTCTCTCTTTATGTGTGTGTGTGTGTGTGTGTGTGTATATATGTGTACGTGTGTGTGTGTATATATATATACACACACACATACATGTATATATATATATATATATATACACACTTCATTGGTTTTGCTTCTTCAGATAACCCATCCTCTAGTGATTTTCCCTGTTCCAGAATGCATAATTGGAATAGATACACTCAGCAACTGGCAGAACCCTCACATTGGATCTGTGACAAGTGGAGTAAGGATTATTATGGTAGGAAAAGCCAAGTGGAAGTGATTAGAACTGCCCCTACCTAGGAAAATAGTAAACCAAAAGCAATATTGCATTCCTAGAGGGATTGCAGATATTACTGCCACCATTCAAAGACCTGAAGGATGCAAGGGTGGTGCTTCCCACTGCATTCCCATTCAACTCGTCTATTTGGCCTGTGCAAAAAAACAGATGGATCTTGGAAAATAACAGCAGATTATCAAAAACTTAACCAGGTGGTGACTCCAATTGCAGCTGTTGTTCCAGATGTAGTTTTATTGCTTGACCAAATTAATACATATCCTGGTACCTGGTATGCAGCTAATACCTTTTTCTCCATACCTGTTTCGAAGGAACACCAGCAGCAATTTGCCTTCAGCTGGCAAGGCCAGCAATACACCTTTACTGTCCTACCGTAGAGGTATATCAACTCTCCACCCTATGTCATAATATAATCTGCAGGGACTTCATGCCACCAAGAAGGAAGAACTGGGAGTGGAGCAGGTCCTTTGGACCTGGGGTCCCTGCTCTGAGTAGCCCCTAGTCCAGGGGAAGATTGATGGCAAGGACCTTCCCCCAGAACCAACAGAGAGAGAAAAGCTTCCCCTGGAGCTGGAACCCTGAATGTGGACTTCTAGCTGCCTAGACTGTGAGAGAATAAATTTCTGTTTGTTAAAGCCATCCACCTGTGGTATTTCTTTTATAGCAGCACTAGATGACTAAGACAGGTGTGTCTGGAGTCAATCTCTTTTGAGATATAAAAGAGATTAAACAAGTAAGCAAGAGAAGCAGAGATGGGGTAAGATACATGCCAAGACACATGGTGATCTCCAAGGAACCAAGAAGCAGAAACTGAAGAGAGAAGGACCTTCCTCCAGAGCGAAGGGAGAGAAAGCCTTCCCCTAGAGCCAGCACCCTGAATTTGGACTTCTAGCCTCATAAACTGTGAGAAAATTAATTTCTGTTTGTTAAAGTCACCCACTTGTGGTATTTCTGTTATGGCAGCACTAGATAACTAAGACATACATTGTGTTTTAGGTGTCATATCTAAGAAATATTTTCTTAACCCAAAATAAGAAAAATAAAAATTCTTCTCTGTTTTCTTCTAGAACTTCTATAGTTTTATTTCTTATATTTAGTTCTGTTATCCATTTTGACTTAATTTTTGTGTATATCTGAGGTATGGGCCCAAGTTCATTTTTTTTTTTTTTTCCTTTACATTGTCCAGGCACCATTTGTTGAAAAGATTATCCTTTCTTTATTAAATTGCCTTGGCATCTTTGTAAAAAACAAATTGACCACAGATGTAAGGTTTTTTTTTCCTTTCTGGATTTTGTATTGTATTTATTGCTCTATATCTTATCATTATGCCAATACCACACTACTGTGATTACTGTAGCTCTATAGTAAGTCTTAAAATTGGGTATTGTAAGTTCTCCAACAATGTTCTTTTAAAAAAAAAAGTTTTAACTATTCTAGGTCCTCTTTATTCCTATATAAATCTTATGATAAACTCATCAAGTTCTACCAAAAAGAAAAAAAAAAAAAGCCTACTGGAGTTTTGCTAGGGATTGTATTAAATCTAAGGATTAATTTGAGAAGAATTGCTATCTTAACAATATTAAGTCTTCCAATTTGTTAACACAGAAAGCCTCATCATTTATTTAGATATTCCCTAATTTCTCTCAGCAATATTTTGTAATTTTCAGTGTACAAGTCTTGTACTGATTTTCCTAATTTTATTCGTAAGTATTTTATTCTTTTTGATGCTATTATTAATGAGACTGTTTTCTTAATTTCATCTTCAGACTTATTATTGCTAATGTATAGAAAAACAATTAATTTTTGAATAATGACCTTGCACCTTGTGACCCTCCTAAACTTGCTTTTGAGTTCTGTAGATTCCTTAGGACTTTCTACACACAAGATCACGTCTTTGCAAATAAAGACAGTTTTGGTGGAGCAGTGGTTAAGAGCTCAGGCTGCTAGCTAAAAGGTCAGCAGTTTGAATCCACCAGCTGCTCCTGGGAAACCCTATGCAGCAGTTCAACTCTGTCTTATAGGGTCACTATGAGTCTGAATCGACTCAATGGCAACAGGTTTGATATTAATAAAGAAGGAAGATTCAAGTCAATAATCTAATCTTCTATCTTAAGAAACTAAAGGGAGGAAAATGTAAATTAAATCTAAACAAGTAGAAGGAAAGAAAAAAATAAAGATCAGAGTGGAAACCAATGAAAGAAAAGACAGGATAATACAATTTTGTTCTTTCAAAGATAAACAAAAATGATAAATGTGAGCAATAAAAAAACAGAGAAGTCACAAATTATCAAACTGGGGGGGGCATCACAACTGACCCTACAGAAAATAACACAACTATGGGGGAATATTATGGATAATTTTATGCCAAAATTAGACAACTTAGGTGAAATGGAAAGAGAAACATATAACCTATGGGAGTCTGCAGTCACTTAGGCTCAGTTTTTATTTTTCTTTATTTTTATTTTCAGCTTGTCTCCTTGTAACTACATAGCTTAATGATGAGTCAGTAATTTGGGCAGAAGCTGTACTCAAACACTTTAAGCCTGTACACCTCCACCCTCTGACGATGGATCTGTGTATGGATTGGGTAGCACATTCCAAGTTTCAGGAAGTTTTCATTTAAACGTCAGATTTTAATTTCCACCAGGCCCTCTTGGGTTTTTCCTGCACATGCTTGCAGTTTCTCCGTCAGCCAGACATATGTAGAGAGTTTATTTAGCTCTTATATAGCTCCCTCATTTTCAGATTCTTCCCATTAAATTTCAAGTTAACCCACCACTCACTTCAACTGGGATTGCAACCTCAAGGTAGCAAAGCTTTGGGTTTTCCTACTCGTTTCCAACCAAGTTTTCTACTTTTACTAACAAAACCACTGTGTGTGGGATTTCACACTCTACTTCAAATCAAGTGAGCACCTTCTTGCCATGAGGGAGCTCTGGCTTTTATTTCAAAGCACTCTCTAGTAAAACTACCACTCTGGTAAGCTGGAGGGATATGGGAACACCCACGAGCAAGAATGCAGCAGATTCCCGCTGTTTTTCCTGAAGTTCTACCAACTTTCCATGAATAAATGTTACTTAATTTGTTGTTTGCCTTTGGTTGATTTCCAGCGCCTCGAAATGGTTGCTTTTGAACATTTTGTCCATGTTTTACGTGTTTGTTGGAGAGAGCATTTGCCGAACTTTTCATTCTGCTATAGCCACTCTCCAACATTCTAACAAGTCTGGAGTTCAATACTATTGCCAGGAAGTGTAATGGTAATTTGAAATAGTCATTTAGAAATTTGGAGATCACTCAGTGCAGTTTCTTTTTTTTTAAATAAATCACTTACTTAAAAAAAAAAAAAAAAAAAAAAAACCCTGTTCCCATATCCCTTCTGTTGTTGTTGTGTTGTTACTGTTAGGTGCCATTGAGTCACTTCTGACTCATACAAAAAACGAAACACTGCTCAGTCTTGTGTCATCCTCACAATCATTGCTATGTTTAGTCCATTGTTGCATCCACTGTGTCAATCCATCTCCTTGAGGGTCTTCCTGCTTTTCACTGACCCTCTACTTTACCAAGCATGATGTCCTTCTCCAGGGATGGGACCCTCCTGATAACATGTCCAAAGTATGTGAGATGGTCTCACCATCCTCACTTCTAAGGGGCATTCTGGCTGTTCTTCTTCCAAGACAGATTTGTTTGTTCTGGCAGTCCATGGTATATTCAATATTCCTTGCCAACACCATAATTCAAATGCATCAATTCTTCTTCAGTCTTCTTTATTCATTATCCAGCTTTCACATGCATATGAGGTGATTGAAAATAGCATGACTTGGGTCAGGTGTATCTTAGTCCTTAAAGTGACATCTTTGATTTTTTAACACTTTAAAAAAGGTCTTTTGCAGCAGATCTGCCCAGTGCAATGTGTCGTTTGATTTCTTAATTGCTGCTCCCATGGGTATTGATTGTGGATCCAAGTAAAATGAAATCCTTGACAACTTCAATCTTTTCTCCATTTATCATGATGTCACTTATTGGTCCAGTTGTAAGGATTTTTGTTTTCTTTATGTTGAGGTGTAATCCATACTGAAGGCTGTAGTCTTTGATCTTCATCAGTAAGTGCTTCAAGTCCTCTAGTGATGGCTGGAGCTGGGAACTATGGTCACCTGCATTAGAGCTCATGTTTTACTACTTCCCTCTACTGCCTTGCAGACAAATTGAACATTAGTTTTTCATAGAATTATTAAAGTTGGGGATTAAAAGAAACTTCAAGTCACCAGACCAAAAAACCAAACCTGCTGCCATTGATTGATTCTGATTCATAGCGACCCTACAGGACCGTAGAACTGCCCCACAGGGCTTCCAAGGAGAGGCTTGTGGATTCGTACTGCCAACCTTTTGGTTAGCAGCCAAACTCTAAACCACTGTGCCACCAGGGCTCCTCAAAATTGACCATCTATGTAATCTCCATTCTTTCTGACTTGAGCCTTTGAAATCATTACCTTAGGTCTATGACATTTGTATATTTGCCCAAGCGTGGGCCCTTTCTTTTGTACATTCAGCCATTCCTTCCACAAATATATGTTGAGTGCCTATTATTTGCCAGGTACTGTTCTAGGCATTGGAGATACACTGGTGAACAAAACACAGTTCCTGCCTTCCTAGAGCTTACTGAATTTAGTTTTCCATGTTTTTTTCCGCTTGATGATACTTTCCTTGTACATGCTGAGCTTTTAATTTTTGAGCATCATCTAACCCTCTTGAGATGTATTTTCAATTAGAGTCTCAGGATCTTAGGACAATTATCACTTTTTCTTGAAATCAGCCCTCTGAATACCCACGTCAGTGTCTAATAGCAAAATGGGACCAAGAGACCTTGCCATAATGCAGGAAGTTTGCCATAATTGCACATGTAGGAACTGACTCGTAAATCTCAACTTTGCTTTTTCACTTCATTATTCCATCATGATCTTCCATGGATTGTTCATGGATTTCTTATATGATCAAGATATATTGACAACTCACAAGAGGTTTGTTGGGGATATACTTAAATATAGGTCGAGAATATTTCTCTTTTCTGCATAGAATAATAATTTTTATTATTAATTTAAAATTTTGTCTGCATTCTAGGAATAGCCCTGCACTAGTCTACGCCATCCTTGTTATATGGACTTGGAGCATGCTGCAGTTTCCACTTGACCTTGCAGGTAAGTGTCTTGATGTTTGCTTTAAGAAAGAGAAAATTACAACTCTTGATTATCAACTGTGCTAAAGTTAAGGAGATAATTAAGGGGATTATTGTGTCAATATCCCAGTGTTAGTTCCAGTTCAGCTTGGAAAAAAATTAGACCGAAGCTTAGGAAAGCCATTAGTGGATTCACTCTGGTACACGGTGAGCCTAAGGTAGTATAGTGGATTAGCTTTACACCCACTTCAAACAGTTGTTCCATCACTTATGATTTGTAAAATCTCCTGCAAATTAGTTAATGTGTCTGTGCCTGAAATGGGAATGATACTAGTAGCTGGCGTTAGGGTTCTTGTGATTACTAAATAAGATGCAGTTGATAAAGTGCCTAGCATAGTTGCTGGCACATAAGTGTTAGCTCTTCGTATTTTTAAGAGGTCATTTTTCATTTCTTTGTCAGAGCCATGTATTAGAACCTCAGAGTGAGTAAGCGCAGTTTCAAGACCACATGGAAAATTAAAATTCTCTTCAGGTGGTCCTTGGAATCTTGTTGGTCTTACTTTAATAAAGAAATAAACTGCCAAGTTTTTTAAGAAATAGAATGTTTTCCAGGCATTTCATGCTAGTGATGGCCTAGAGCTGCATTGTCTAGTACAGTAGACACCAGCCACATGTGGCTCCTTGAATTTAAATGAATTAAAATAGAATAAAATTAAAAGCTCATTTTCTCAGACACACTAGCCACATTGAAGTCCTCAATTGTCATATATGGCTACTATATGGGACAGCACAGATATAAAACATTTTTATCCTCACAGAAAGTTCTATTGGACAGTACTGATATGGAGTCATCCCATAACGCGTAGGACCCTGTAATTTGATTTGGAATTCTCCCGGATGCCACCTTACCCTGAAGAAATTCTAGGATTTAATAATTACATTTTCCTCAGGTCAGACTTCTTTTTTATTGCACCCTACTCTCATGGACTCAGGATTAGAATTAATCTTTAGGATAGAGTTGTTTAATTTTTTTGTTCTGCATCTTTTTTTGTTCACTTCGATATACCTAGAGGTCTCGAAGGCCATTTCAGATCCTAGCATCCACTTTTTGCAAACAAAATTGTCACCAGAGTGGATAGGAAGAGTCACTGTGTTTTTTGTTTGTTCTGTTCTCAAATACCAAAAACCTAATTACCAATAATAATGATAAACAAATGTATGTCCATAACATATACAAGCACACACACATACACACACACACACAAACATACAAAGATTTTTGTCCTACAGCCCATAGGTCAACTGAGAAAATATTCAGCATTATCACTTTAGATGTCTAGTAATACCCTCAGAGGGTCCTCTGGGAACCATTTCCTGACCCTAACTTTATAGGAAAGGCTATTATTGATCCTATATTGGTTTTTCTTCTGGCATTCTGTCTGCTAATCCTCGCCCTCCTTCCATATTTTGTGGTTTATAGCCTTGCTAAGAAATTTTTTGTTTAAGAAAGAAATTTTGTAAACTTTCAGGGGTGATAATGTTATGCAGCTGTTTGAAAAACAAAGACCAAATGTTACTTCTGACTAAATCACTATTGTATTTTCCAACAAACAGTACATTATATTCCTCCATATCAATAAAAAGCTTAAGAATATTTGCAGGCTCCAGTACACGAAAGGTTTCTTTGTTTGAAAACTCCAAATGGAAGGTTTCATTATTATAAAAGGATTATTTCCCGCCCTTGACCCTGAATTAACTTTGCATTTTAGAAATTAAAACAAAAGGTTCATCTGTTGATTGGACCTCCTTTTGTTTAACTAGAAAATCAGTAATTCTATTCAGTCTTTTCTTGGAAACTGTGAAACAAAACCATAAGGAATTAGAACAAAATAAAACAACAATGGCGTTTCTTTGGACTTCTTTTTCCCACAGTTAGCAAAATATGTTTAACATTAATTAAGTTTGAATTTGAATGTAAGTGCTTGAATTTTTCCAGCACAATTTAAACACATGGCCAAATGAACAGATAAATAAGTAGATTCCAAAGAGAGGATACAGAGGGACTGAGTCACATATACTCTTCCATCTCCCAAACGTATCAGTCAGGCAAATCACTCATTATCACAAGGGAAAGCTTGGGTAAGAAAGCAGAGAGAAGCCAGGAGTGTTACTCTAATGCAAATTCAGCCCTGTATTAGTTTCCTAGAGCTGCCTTGTCTTAGTCATCTAGCGCTCCTATAACAGATATCACAAGTGGATGGCTTTAACAAAGAGAAATTTATTCTCTCACAGTCTAGTAGGTTACAAGTCCAAATTCAGGGCATAACATCCAGGCGAATGCTTTCTCTGTTGGCTCTGGAGGAAGGTCTATGTCATCAATCTTCCCTTGGTCTGGGAGCTTCTCTGCACAGGAACCTCAGGTCCAAAGGACGCGCTCTGCTCCCGGCACTGCTTTCTTGGTGGTATGAGGTCCCCACTCTCTGCTTGCTTCCCTTTCCTCTTATCTCTGTAAGATAAAAGGTGGTGCAGGCCACACCCCAGAGTAACTTCTTGTACATTGGATCAGGGATGTGACCTTAGTAAAGGTGTTACAATTCCACCCTAATCCTCTTTAACATAAAATTACAATCACAAAATTGAGGACAACCACACTATACTAGGAATCATGGCCCAGCCAAATTGATACACACATAATTCAATCTACAACATGCCTTAACAAATTACCACAAAACCCCATTCTGGAGTCTAAAAGTCTGAAATCAAGGTATCAGCAGAGGCATACTCCTTCCTTGCCTCCTCCTAGCTTCTGGGTGTTGCTGGCAATCCTTGACACTTCTTGGCTTGCAGCTGCTTCACTCCAATTTCTGCCTGTGTCTTCATGTGGCCTTTTTTCTGCATGTATTTGTGTTGTTGTGTGCCCTCTACTTATAAGTACACCAGGGTTATTAGACTTAGGGCCCACCCTATGGCCTCATGTTAAGTAATTACATAAGCAAAGACCCTATTTCCAAATTACGTCACATTCTGAGGTCTGGGAAGACATGAATTTTATTTTTTTATTTTTTGGGGTGGGGTACTCTATCCAATCCAGCATAATCCCCATGGAAACAAAATGAGTCAACAAATAAGTGTTCCTCCCCTCACAGATACTATCATTATCCCAGTTTTCAAATGAAGAAACTGAGGCCCAGCAGGTCCAGTAACTTGACTAGCGTCTCACTGATAGAAAATGGAGGAGCCAGGAGAAGCAGCCACCTTGATTGCTTCCCTGCCCTCCAGACCCAAGGACAGACATGCTGGCTTCCTTTATTCTCTTTAGTCTGTTCAACTGCGTTTTATGTGAGAACTAGGAAGTGCTCTGAAATTTTTAAGTGGATGGAGAGTAGAGGACTGACTTTTTTTGGTGTGGTCTATTGGAATGATGACAGCTTACCCATTTTGAATGTAAAATGACCTAGCATGTTAAATAGCAGGGTGGTTTCACTTGTTCCACCCAGAATTAAATTATAAAATCATTTACAAGCATAGCACCCATTGTTAATGGCATACCCCCACTGTTCATGACATGCCCCCATCTTATCAACCTGTATGTCTACCTTTCCTAGGACACTAAACTGGTCTGTCTTTCATTTTCAGTACAGTACGTTGTGTGCCCCTCGTCTGTGATAGCCAGGGGATTTACCAGCCTGTTCTTTTGCCAGTACAGTGCTGATCTGTGGAACATTGGAATCAGCGTCTTCATACAAGATGGGCCTTTCCTTGTCGTGCGTCTCATACTAATGACCTATTTTAAAGTGGTAAACCAGATGCTGGTATTCTTTGCCGTGAAAAATTTCCTCGTGGTGGTGTTACAACTCTACCGCCTGGTGGTGCTGGCCTTGGCAGTCCGAACTTCCTTGCAAAAGCAGTCAAAAGGCCGGAAAGGAGAGGACAACTGCTCCGTTCAACCAGCCGAGAGTGGCCTCTTACCCAGGGGCTGGGAGAGCAATTCTAGGGAGGGCTCAGCTATCCCTTTGCAGACCTTACCAGTCACTTCCGATGACTGCCCCCCAACTCCATAGTTATTTATTCACAGTGGCAAGCATGCTGGAATGGTTGACTTTCTGATTCTTCTCACAGACAGGATCTCCCTTTTTTTTTTTTTTCTTTCCTAACCTTGGCATACAATAATTTTCAAAAGAACCACATACAAAAAATGATCTTAAACCAAAGCCGAAGGATTTTCTTTTTTCAACTGAAGGAACTTTGATTAGTGGCTATCAGTGCAACTTCTATGTGATGGTATCAGATGTTTTAGTTGTTCAACAACTAAGTGATTTGTTTGTCTTGAACTGTTTGAAAAGCTGTGGACACGGTTACAGTGACATGCCCTCGAAAGAGCTAATGCAGACAAACAGTGCCATGACTGTTACCCGAAAATGCTGAAGCTTTGAACTTAGGCTCCATTGTCAAACTATCTCGTCTGATCTTTTCTGCAATGTCCCTCTGACATCAAAAAATGTACATTCAGTGAATGCAGAATAAATGAAGGGAAAAGTGCCTTTAAAATTACCTCACTGTGGGCTGGAAGCAGTGAAAACCTCTGCCCAGCTTCCATGTGTGTCATAGAGAGCCCTATTCATCGCTGCACGGGCCCTCCCAGGAAAATCATTGTCCTGGGCTTATGTGGTATTCTGTCATGGTGCATATGCTCTTACAGAAATTTTATTGCTTTTGGCTTGGGTACTACAGAATTCACAGCAAGCCATTTCAGTTACACATTCACTGGTTGCAAGACAGGAAATACTGGTAAAATGCTAGCAAAGTCACAATTTCCATTCTGAACATGATCTGCGGTATTTGTAAGAATTTTTCTTCACTCCACTTTACCATTTTCAATATTGCCAGGTTGGATGACATGCGTTGATGCAGAGAATCACTGAAGCAATGAATGGAGGTGTTTAGGCCCCTTCAATGTTATCACAGTTTCTGGTGTCTGCTAGCAGTAGTGAGCAGAGCTGTAGCTCCTCTGAACTGCCTCTGCCTTTGGCCTCCGGGAGCATGTTGGTGACAGAGCCCTAAGCACAGCCAACTGCCCTTGATTAGTAATGGGGGTCAAAATACGCCACAGTATTGTGGAAATGAAGAATTTGCTTTAGCTCCCCGTACTAAGGAGCCCTGGCGGCACAGTGATTAAGTGCTCAGCTGCTAACTGAAAGCTCGGCGGTTGGAACTCAACAGCCGCTTCCCCGAAGAAAGGTGTAGCAGTCTGCTTCCGTAAAGTTGACAGCCTTGGAAGCCGCATGCGGCGGTTCTAGTCTGTCCTACAGGATCACTATGAGTCAGAATCGACTCGACAGCAATGGGTTTGGTTTTGGGTTTTTCTCTGTACTAAGACTTCATTTTCCTGTATTGAAATAGCCATGCTATCCCTGTACACACCTCTGTACTTTCCAGATGGAGGTGATTCAGAACCTTTTAAAAGTGATTTTTGCTTCTAAAGATATAGCATGAACATTCACCCTGCTCTATAGCAGTAATTATATGAGAGAAACAGTTCCAAAACTGTTCTTTTGGGGTTCAAGAATAATTCCTTCTGTGTTACGCTCAGAAATTCAAAGGGGATATTAAAGACAAAGCAGGATATGGCCTTAAATTGGGGGTAGCCTATTGACAGCCAGTTGGGACAATTTTATCTATACATCTCCGTATGACCTGATATCTGTTCAACATATTTGATGAAAAGTTGCATAGACAAATTCTATTTTCATACAGAGAAATGCATATATTCCAATTAATGGTTTCTTCAGTGCCTGTAATCATAACTTTCATTTTCTTTCTTTTCTTCCTTGTTTTTCTAATTTAAGCAATATAATGATTGTAAAATTATATATGAAACTGATGGAATACATGTTAAATTTTCCATAATAAGTTTGTGAAAGTTAAAGTCAGAAAATTATATTTATATGAGGTAAAGAACCTGACAACTTTTAAGGGCGTGTTATTTAAAATGTTTAGCATTGAAACCACAATAATAACTGCTGTTTATAAAAATGCCTCAGCAAAATCTGTTTTCATGTCGACTGATGTTGAATGTTTTCTTCCCCAACATGTACGTGCTGCTTATTATTGTGGATTTGCTCATGGCAGAGTTTCGTGTTTTATTTATTTATTTTTTTCTTCCAGTAAAACAAGCATTGAGCCTCTAAAAATAAAGTATAAAGTAGTATGGCTGTTGCAAGAATATTTTTAAATGCTTCCAAATCTGAGACTTGGCTTAGCTTCATGAATGAGTTTCTAGTATTTAAGTACAGTATTTTGTAATTAGCATTCTACTGAAGGCCTGGGAAATAGGAAGCCTGTCCAGAGATTAGCTTTACTAAACTGCCAGGAAGTCAAAGAGTGTCCAGGACCATCTTGGCAAAAATAGACACATTCTCTGTGAGATTTTCCAGGAAAATCTACTAAGGGCAGCATTTGTTAACCTAACTACCAGTACTCCTACTCCTTTGGACCGGCTGTTTTTATAGTAGAAAAAAAAAAATCTGTATTCACTTAGTTGATTTTAAAAAGTCCTTAAGTCCAGGTCATATCCACAAGAGCCCTGTTGAAAAGTTAAATTTTTATTCAGTTAATTGTATTGTTTAACCGTAGACTGCTAAACATTGCAGTGTTTGAAAACATCCAAGGGTTTGCTATATAGTGGCTAGAACATGCTCATCTTCAATGTGTTGGCATCCTGTAGATGCTTACATTTGATTTATAACAAGAGAAATGACTCAGATCATCTGTGTAGTGTGATGCAGGCCTTTACCTCTCTACCACCCCCACAAACACATAACACACCAATCCCCAACCACTGGATCAAGTGGCTCATTTGTAGTTGTTGATGGCGTTGTTACGGCTGTTGTTGTTATTTAATTGCTTGCTCAAGCAAATGTCCTTCCTAGAAACCCATTATTCCACTTGTGAGAAAATACAAGTTACATGTTTTAATGATGGTATGTATAAACACACCTAATAACCATCTTGTTGGTTTCTTTGCCCTTAGTGGATACGTCTCAGAGGAGATGAATTGTCCCATTAATATCTTAATCTCTGTAAAAAATGATAGATCATTACAGGGCCCATATCCCCTTCCTTCCTTCCTCCTTTTCTTCCTTCCTTCCTTCCTTCCTCCCTCCCTCCCTTCCTTCTTACTAAAGACAGAATGACTAAAAGTTAGGTGTCCTGAAAGGTGCTTTTATTAATAGATAGTAGGAGATTAGAAGGCACTGTGAAGTTTCTCCCTGAATTTACCCACACCCTCTCAGTCCCTCTTGCGTTGGTAAATAGAACATTCTACTCCATGTAGCCCTTGTTGGAATTCTGCTATAGAAATCCCAACGGCTGCTACTAGAAGAGAAAAAAACAAAACAAACTTCACCTCTTTGATAAATACTAACATTTAACTGCCACAAGAGTGCTATCACTTGTAAAAAGAAAAGTTAGAATTTGCAACTGAATTTTGCTGTACTTTTTTGCCATTATTTCTCTATTATCAGATGATACGATTAGTAAACTATCTTTGTATTTGATTATTCTGTTAATTTTTATTGGAACTGATAACATAAGAAAATAAAAATTTTTATTGACCAATAATCTTTCTAACCTTCCGAAATGAAGATTATGACACAGTTTCACCCACTGGCTTTGTTATAGTTCCGCTAACATATAGCAGCACTCTAGGCCTTGTAAGACCACACAGATATGGCCAAGAAATATCAGGATTTACTATCGTAATGTAAGTTATTAAGTTATTATTTCATAGAAATGTTCCAAAGCTTTGGGAGGCAGGCATTACAGGTGTACATACTTCAGGATTTTCAACTAGGGCTTCAGAGTTGAACATTGACTCATCCTTTTTGGCATTTCGTCTGAATGACTCTTAAGCAACTCTCCTGTTAAAAGAGAGAAAGGATTCAAAACGCCAAGCCTCTGTCTACCTTCACTCTACTCCAACGCCAAGAAAGTAAGATGTTGAAATATAGTGCAGAGCCTCAGGATGCAAATGAAAAACCAAACAAACTTGAGTTACATGAAGAGAAGAGTCTGTTACTGTTTTACAACTTCAGACTCTGCTTTTTACTGAGTGGACACTCTGATCTGCTCTTGGAACCCTCTGATTTGGGGTTAAGCAGGCAGCTGGAGATGTTTACAGCTTTGAGGCTTCAAATAACTTTCCATATGATGCTAGTAACTCTAAACAATGTTCGAATAATCACCTGCTACAGACTTATTTTTTTATGGTTGTCCATCTTCTGAATCTTTCTTACTAGATAACTTATAAAAATATTGTCTCTGATTTATTTATATTTATACTATTTTCTAATGAATGGCCTTTGTATGTTATCAGATACGGATATATTAAATAGTTTGTACACAACTTTATCTTAATGTCTATTTTTTGCCTACTTTTCATGCCTTTGTTTTCTACTGTAATTCATTTAATTTTTAGTTTTTAAGCCTTGGTTTAAAAAGAAAAAAAAAACTGACCTATTTAGAATATGATTCAACAGGCATTTCAAACTAGTGAGGAAAGGCTGAGCAATTTAACAAATGATGTTGGGAAATTCTGCCATCCATCTAGAAAAAATAAAGTTAGATTTCTATCTCATGCAATATACAGAAATAAAACCCAGATGCATTAAAGATCCATATATAAAAGTGAAAACCATAAAATATTAGAAGAAAATACAGAATGCGCTTTTAGCATTGGAGAATGAGGAAGATCTTCCATGGCAAGACATGAAACTCAGAAGCTATAAGAGAAAACATTTACAGATTTTCTTACATAAAATAAAGGTTTAAAATTTCTGAATGGCAAAAGTTATCATGAACATATCACTACTATTTTCTGGAGTTGGTGCAATCAGACCAGAGAAATGAGAGGTACGAGACTTGAAAACGAGGAACCAAATTTATCATTTATTCATATGTAATAAGATTGAATACCTACCTTGAACACAAAAAAAAGCCATACAAAAACCTAAAAAACTGTTAAAAATAATTCAAAATCATACAAAAGCCAGTAGATATTTTATAGAAACATATAGTTGAGAAACAGATATCCTTCTATATCAACAAGAACCATAAAATCATAGGAATAAACTTAAGAAAAAATGCAAAAGAACTATGCAAAGAAAACTTTTAAAGGATTCTGATGACTATAAATGAATAACTTAATAAATGAAAAATATATTCTATTAATTTTTTGGTAAGAAGTCTCCATATTTTGAGTGTCAATAATCCCTAAATTAATCTATAAATTTAGCACAATCTTCATAATGATATCAACAGGATTTAAATTTTCAGTAACCACATGAACGGATTCTAAACATTTTATGATAAGCATGAAAGAATTACTGGAAACTTTCAAAAAATAAGAAAAATGAGGGTGGACTTTCAGTGTACTTAAAGATATTATAGAGCTACAATAACCAGGAGAATTAGGTTCTGATACATGAATAGGCAGGTAGAAAAACGGAACAGAATAGAGTCCAGAAATAGGCAGGAATCCATAAAAGATTTTTATGTATGATAAATTATTATCAATCATTTATAGATAGAATATTATAAATTGTTTAGGGTTTAAAAAATATTAAGTTGAATCCCTACCTCCATACTTATGTTCAAGGAGCCCTGGTGGCACAGTGAGTGGTTAAGTGCTTAGCTGCTAACTGAAAGGTTGATGGTTCGAACCCATCAGTTGCTCCTCAGGAGAAAGATGTGACAGCCTGCTTCTATAAAGCTTACAGACTTGGAAACCCTAGGAGAGAGTTCTACTCTGTCCTATAGGGTTGCTATGAGTCGAAATTATCTTGACGGCAAAGGGTATCCTTATGTTCAAAGCATTTCAGATGCATCAAAAAATTAAGATAAAAATGAAAAACAAATGTAGGGAACTTTACTTTTATAATTGCAATGGTAAGAATGCTATATAAGCAAGATACAAGAAAACACAGAATATAAATTTCAACTCATAAAATTAAAACTTTTAACATAGTAAAAATAGCATAAGCAAATTCAAAAGTTTAACAATAAACTGGGTAAAGATTTTTGTAATAAATGTAACAAAATATTAATTTTTCTTAATGAACAAACAGTTCTTAAATAAGAAAAAAAAGTAAGCAAATGAAAAACGAGCAAAACCACATATAGTATTTACTGAAAAAGGAATCGTTAAAGAGATGCAAACTAAACCACAATAAAATACCATTTTTCAAATGCAGACTAAACCACAATGAGATACCATTTTTCACTTATTGGGTTGGCAAAGATGCAAACATTTTTTGGAATTCTCTATTACAGAGGATTTCGAAGATAGACATTCTCATTAATTGCTAGCGAGGGTGTAAATTGGTACTTCTCTTTTGGAAGGCAATTTGGCAATATGAGTCAGAATTAAAAATAAATTTATCATCTGATGCAGCAATTCAACTTCTATGAATGGATCCTAGAGATACATGTGTGCAAAAATGTATATATAAGGCTGTTTACTGCAGTAATTTCTGCATTATTAATGTAGTGTCCATCAATAAGGTCATAGCTAATTAATTATGGAGCATCTATACTACATAATACTAGGCAGCTTTTTAAAAGAATAAAGTAGATCCATAAGTGCTTATAGGAAAATTGCTTAGGTATTTTGTTAGGTAAAAGTAAGAGTGCAAACCAGAAGGGTTAATATATCACTTTTCCTCCCTTTTTTTTGGTAAATAATACAGATGGTTAGTACTCATACCCG
>NW_004443943.1:3204900-3216937 GCF_000243295.1 Trichechus manatus latirostris
GAAAAAACACCTTGCTCAAAAACTACTGGGTTATAGAAGAAATTAAGGATGGAATAAAGAAATTTACAGAATCAAATGTGAATGAAAACACATCCTACCTGAACCTTTGGGACACAGCAAAAGCAGTGCTCAGAGGTCAATTTATGGCAATAAATGCACACATCCAAAAAGAAGAAAGAGCCCAAATCAAAACATTAACTCTACAACTCAAACACAGAGTAGCAAAAGAAGCCCTCAGGCACCAGAAGAAGCAAACAATAAAAATTAGAGCAGAATTAAATGAAATAGATAATAGAAAAACAATTGAAAGAGTTAACAAGACCAAAAGCTGGTTCTCTGAAAAGATCAACAAAATCGATGGACCATTGGCCAAAGTACAAAAGAAAAACAGGAGAGGAAGCAAATAACCCGAATAAGAACTGAGATGGGCGATATCACAACAGACCCAACTGAAATTAAAAGAATCAAAACAGAATGCTATGAAAAATTGCACTGTAACAAATTTGAAAACCTAGAGGAAATGGACAAATTTCTAGAAACACACTACCTACCTAAACTAACACAAACAGAGGTATAACAACTAAATAAACCGATAACAAAAGAAGAGATTGAAAAGGTAATTAAAAAACTCCCAATAAAAAAAAGCCCTGGCCCAGATGGTTTCTCTGCAGAATTCTACCAAACTTTCAGAGAAGAGTTAACACCACTACTGCTAAAGGTATTTCAGAGCACAGAAAATGATGGAATACTCCCAAACCCATTTATATTGCCTTGTTGATGCCTTCTCCTGCTCCTTACAAAGATTTCCCTTCTAGCAATATTTCCCACTCAGCACTGACCATCTTCTTGGACAAAAACTCATACAAATGTCCTCAGAAGACTTTGCTCAAAGATCACATCCTCTTGGTTTCAGAACCCAGGAAGAAACCTCCTTTACTGTGGAGTCATGGCACTTAGTATTTATGTCTATCCAAGAGCTTATCACAATGTATTATAATGATTGTTTTATATGTCTGTACCCCCCATCAGACTGTAAGCCATGTCTTATACTCTTTTACAGTAACCACAGAGCTCCAGACACACTGAATGTTGTCTGTTCCCAGAATTCACTGAGTTTTTTTTCTGTCTGAGGGAATTTATACGTATTCCTTTACCTGGGACATCACCCCCAACATCTCATTTTCCCCGAGCCTGCTTCTTCTCTCCATTTGGATTTCAGCTCAAATGTAAGATCCTCAGAAGGCTGTCACTTTTTCCCACCTGTCATCAGTCCCCATCACATTGATTATTTTCTTCCTAGAATTTATCACTAGTCAAAATAATCTTTATATGTATATTCATTTACTGTCTACCCTACTGTCATGGATTGAATTGTGTCCCCCCAAAATATCTGTCAACTTGGCTAGGTCAGTACTGTATGACTGTCTACCATTTTATCATCTGATGTGATTTCCCTATGTGTTGTAAATACTATCACTATGATGTAATAAGATGGATTAGCAGCAGTTATATTGATGAGGTCGACAAGATTAGATAGTGTCTTAAGCCAATCTCTTTTAAGATATAAAAAAGAGAAGTGAGCAGAGAGACATGGGGACCTCATGCCACCAAGAAAGCAGTGCCAAGAGCAGAGCGTGTCCTTTGGACCTGAGGTTCCTGCACTGAGATGCTCCCAGACCAAGGGAAGACGGATGACAAGGACCTTCCTCCAGAACTGACAAAGATAGAAAGCCTTCTCCTGGAGCCAATGCCCTGAATTTGGACTTGTAGCCTACTAGACTGTGAGAGAATAAAATTCTCTTTGTTGAAGCCATCCACTTGTGGTATTTCTGTTATAACACACTAGATGACTAAGACACCTACCTATAATAAAAACGTGAATGTCAAGTGTATCTGTCTCATTCTTCTCTTTCCCCAGTGCCTAGCACATAGTAGCTGCTCAAAAACTATGGTTGAATGCCATCATGGATTAAATTATGTCCCCCCAAATATCTGTGTATCAATTTGGTTGGGCCATGACTCCTGGTAGTGTGTGATTTTCCCATGTGCTGTAAATCCTGCCTCTATGATGTTAATGAGGGAGGATGGGCGGCAGTTGTATTAGTGAGGCAGGACTCAATCTACCAGACTAGACTGTGTCCTGAGGCAATCTCTTGAAATCTAAAAGAGAGAAGTGAGCAGAGAGACAGGGGGACCTTATACCACCAAGAAAGCAGTGCCAGGAGTAGAGCCTGTCCTTTGGACCCAAGGTCCCCGCGCGGAGAGGCTCCTAGGCCGGGGGAACACTGATGAGAAGGCTGACAGAGAGAGAAAGCCTTCCCCTGGAACTGATGCCCTGAATCTGGACTTTTAGCCTACCTTACTGTGAAGAAATAAATTTCTCTTTGTTAAAGCCATCCACTTGTGGTATTTCTGTTATAGCAGCACTAGATGACTAAGACAAATGCCGAATTTTTTTTCTGTGCTTATCTGTACCTAAAATTGTTTTACAAACTAAATTTATATTATATATTTATGTGCATATCATTTGTTCATTTATCATTTCTTGAGCACTCCCCAATGTTAACTATTTTTTTTTAAGAACATATGCCTACCTCCTTTCCCATCATAGGAATGTACAAAAAGACCTAATCACCAAATACTATGGGCTTTCCCAGTCATCATCATTCCTGACCCTTTGCATTTGGCATGAAATGCCTTTTTCTAGAGGACTCCTCCACTGCTCTGCTGATGGGAAAACCTCCCTGTTCTCATAATTCCTCTTTATTGGCCCTTTCTATATCCTCAGCTCTGCTTACTCCTTCACTCCTTAAATGTACAAAGCCCTATCTTGTCCCTCTGGGTTAATTTCTCCCTTGTGAATTTGCTCCCATCAGAGACCCCTTAAATCTGTATTGCCAGCTTTCTCCCATGCTTCTCTTCCACATTTCCATGTAGATGCCCTTCTGTAACCTCTAACTGAACACATCCACAATTGACTTCAAAACATCCCCTTTTCTGGCACTGAGCTTCTGTTAAGGGTCATGGAAAAAACTGGAAACGGATAGTGGTGATGGTTGCACAATATGATCAATGTAAATAATGTCACTGAATTGCACATTTAAAAATGTTAAAATGCCAAATGTTTTGTCATATATATATTCACCACACACATACACTCACAAAAATCCTTCTTCTAATTAAGCTTCTTTTCTTGATTCTATTGTTCTTCTGTTTCTCAATTTCTGTTAACAGAATCATCATCATTTTGAATCACCCTATTACCCATTTGCTAAATCCTATTTATTTATTTTGCCTAATGAATATAATTTTGTTGCTTTTCTCTAATTATATAAGTTATATATGTCAATGTAATTATTTCAAAAATACAGAAAAGTATGGGAGTAAAATTCACATGAAATCCCACCTTACTACAATGTCAACTATTAACAATTTGATGGCCATCCTTTTGTGAAACATACATACATACATACACAGAAAGAAAAGAGTTGCGAAAATTGTGGTTTAAGTTAAATTTGTGTGATGAACAACTTTGACTTTCAATCTGGTTGGTGTTACTTCTAGGAAAGCATATGTAACCTCATTCAGAAATATAAAAATGTCTATGTTTTAGGCCTTTTGTGAATGTAAAGTCTGGGCCAAACGGTGCCCCTGTGGTAAACTCTGGAATTGGGACCTGGTTTCATTCATCTTTCTATGCCCCATGGAGACTCTCATGCTACATGTGGAATAATAACTTACTCTATGAATGATCAATGGCATCAACAAATACTTTTTAATACCTACCATATACAAGCCACTGCTAGCTCTGTGAGGGATACACAAATGAATAAGACATTGTCCTTGCTTTTGAGAAAATTTATATACATGATCTTAAATAAATGCTACTATAGCCTCCATAAACTTCCTCCCCATGGCCTTTCCTCCTGTCTGAAAGTCCTCATTTTGTTTCTCTGTGGGTTTTGTGTAGATCCTGAAGTCCCTGCCCTTGCTCCCAACATCTGCTTTGAAATATAAGAAGGGATGCAAAAAAAAAAAAAAAAGAAAGAAATAACTGAGAGGGCAGATTTAAAAGAATGATAGTTGTTTGTTGCTTGAAAACAGATTTTTGAGGATTGGTGGCTTTTGATCACTGTGGGATGGATACCATAGGATCCTCCAAACATTGAAGTGCTCATCGTGGACCTATAATGATTTTGGGTATAATATGCTGTCTTCTTTTCAAAGGATGAGGTTCTTCCAGAGGGGCCTCTGTCTAAACTCAGTCATATTGTTCTGCTCACAGTGGCAAGACACTATTCATGTGAAAGTACCGTGGAATACTTTAAAGCATTATATGGACCTTCACAATAATCCAAAGTGTATTCCTGGTAGGTGCCTAGGGCAGAAGATGCTCATTTGCAATGAGATTTATTTTTGTAGAATCACTGGGCTGAAAGAAAGAACACGGGGTCATCACATTCTAGCAATCCCAATAACAACCAAGCTATTTTAAAAGGAAGACATATTTGGCCAACGACCTGAAGAACTGCAATCTCCACACACTTTTCAAAAAGCTTAAAATAATGATGAAGTGATACATAATATGAAAGCCTTGGAGAAAATGCTAGTCTAGGGAACATGTCAATCATTGTTTTAGAGAAGATGCCCACCACTTCTCTCTTTTAAGAAACAGCCCATTAAGCTACATGCTGCTGAATCAGATATGACAAAAAAGTTCACGTAGCCCAATTTATTTTGACTTGAGAGATAGCAGCATGAGTGGCAGTGGCTGGTATTTCTGGATCCGCCATTGCTTCTACTTTTGAGACTGTTGAATCAGACCAGAAGAACTCGCAGGCGTCACTGGCTCTGCTGCATACACGGGTGCTGCTTCTCAGCCCGAGCGCTGGTGATCTATCGCATCATGGTAATTTGTGTTTTAAAACTGCACATCTACCTGCACAGATGTACAATCAGCATCAACCAAAATAAACTCACCCTTGAATCTTTGTGTTCTCTGTTCTCCCATAGAAAACTAAACATCAGGATGCTGCTCCGTTTATTATACTGTACATGGCATCTCTGGAGTGACAGCCACATTCATCAAAGTTCTGGTCCCTCGAAAGGGATGATGTTCAGGAAATATTTGAGCAACTATCAGAAAATTTACCCTTGCCTTATGGCTCCTTTAAAACTTAATAAAAATCCTCTTTTCAATCAGAATCTTCCAACGGATACAGACCTCAGGTCTCCAACTTCTTGGAGAAGCCAAAGCAAACATTTAAGGCTATTATAACTTCTAATTTTGTAATTTCAAGACCTTCTAAAATGCCGTTTCACTTAGTGTCAGGCTGTTGACTCCTGTGCAGATGCTGCCCCTGGTCAAGAATTTTACTCATGATGGACTCTGCTCTTTATTTGTACTTTGAGTCACGAACTCCTGGAGAATTTCAACTTGAAGAGGTGTTAGATCTCCTTGCCGCTTTGAAAGTGAAGAAAATAAGGCTGAGAAAAGAGAAGGGATTGTCCTAGTTGGACAGTAGGTTAATGGCAAATTCAAGACTAAAATGATCTGGACACCAAAGCAAAATAAAGACAAAAATACACAACAGCAACAAAATACCTTTAGATTTCCACTGTTGTTAGTTGCCGTCAAGTCGATTCTGACTCACGGCGACCCCATGTGTGCAGCAGAACTGCTCCATAGGATTTTCAAGGCTGTGACCTTTCAGAAGCAGGTTGCCAGGCCTGTCTTCGGAGGCACCTCTGGGGGGGTTTGAACTGCCAACCTTTTGGTTAGTGTAGTCCAGAGCTTAACCATTTGTACTACCTAGGGATTCCTAGTAACATATCTCTACAATCCTTGAAATAATGGTACTGGACCAACGATTTAGAGTTTACACAACACTTTCACATCTGTTATCTCGATCCTTACAAAGACTCTAAAAACAAGTTTCTTTCCTCTTATTTTTAACTAAGGAGGAAATGAGCACTCAGCAAAGTCAAGATACACATGCAAAGTCATATCTCTGGGTATGAACAGGGGCTCAAGTTCAAAGGTTCGGATTCCAGGGCAGGAATGTGTTATGAAATGATTGTGTCCCATCAAAGAGAAGCAGTCAACATGAACCAATTTAAAAATGTAAATAAATTTGTCTTTCCCATCAGTCCAAAGTTTTCCAAACAGCCCTGACCAGCAAAATTATGTTGCTGTCCCCAGAAGTGCACCAAGTCTACCTCCATAGGATGATAATACATGTGCCAGCACAATCAGAATGAGATTAAATTACTACTCTACTTCTTTGAGCCTTGAACTGGTCTGCTCCCAACAGCTTCCATACTCAGGAACATTCTGACACTCATCAAAAATAAGAAAAGTAATGTGGCTGCCTCTTCCCAAAGAGAAGTTTGCACTAGGCTCATTTGTTCAAAGGAAACTATTGCCCATTGTGTCTGTGGTATTGGGATTAATTATGTCCGAGCATTTTCTTCTGATTGTCTCCTTTTTTATGTTCAGTGGTACTGGAAAAAATAAAACTCATTTTCCCACTCTCCCACATTGAAACCGTTACTGCATTTTCTAACACAATTAAGATAATAAAAGAAAGGCATGGTGGCAGGGAGTGCATAGGGTTTCTTCACAGAAGACCGTTTGGGTTCTCATGATGCAGACTTCTCCCTTCTCTTCCCTCCCTAGATAGCGAGTCTGCAGCAGGAAAAAGTGAAACTAAAACAGTGAATCTCCCTTTCTCTTCTTCCTCTGACTTCTTTATTCCCATAAATTGAAACCTGTTCTAAACTGGCTTCATCTATCTTTCCATTGGCATGAAAATAACATCTTCAGTGCAGATTAAATGCCTAGTCCCGATGACGTTGCCTCATTCTGGCTTCTGCTTCCCTAACATTTTCTCCCTCACATTCTCATGGATAACTCTTGTCAGACTGGCATGTCTTTCTGTAAAGCCTGAATTGGTAACCTTGGAAAATCTGAACTGAATCCAAAAGGAATTCATTACTGCATGGGGGTGACTTTGACTTTCCTGAAAATGAACGCTTGGAAACCATCAGCTTTGAAATAATTCATTACACATTTTATTTTTTTTTTCATGGGGAGAGGGATAAAATGTTTTACATAAAAGCACCTCTTGTATGGGTCTCCTGCCTGACCTATCTCTTATGAAAGAAAATGTTAGGACAGTCAGCTATTTGGAAACATTGTACGTGCAAGCTTTTATGCTGACTTTCAGTGAGAACAAGATGAATCATGAATACTTAATTTTTTTTCCCCGCAGTTCTGCTTAAATCCTAGTTTAATTGTTTCAGAGAATGTACCTGGGAGACTCCATATGCAGTATGGATTTGGGAGCTTCTAAGAATTCTCCACATTAGTGGCCAGTAGAAATGTAGCTTCCTGGAAATTTCATCTCTGTTCCTCTCTTGCCTCATTATTTGGGCAAATATTTTCAACTCTCTTTCAAGGTAAAAGGATACATACCACTAACCCCAATATTTTGAAGATTAACATAAGTTTTAAGATTTTTTCCTTAATTTAGAAAAATTATAGGAAAGTACAGAGAATAAGAGTATGTATCTACCCCTAGATTTAAAAATTTTAATATTTAGTCATATTTGCCTCAGATCTTTGTAATAACAGTACATTAAATAAAAACCATGTTTGTATCCCTACTTAATTTCATTCCCTTTTCTGCCTCTGTAGAGGCATACACTTTCTTAAATTTGGTGTGTATTCTGAATCTGTTTTTTATATTTTCATTACCTATCTACAATATTTGAGGTAGACAACTCTAATTGCACACCTAATCGTCATTATACACTTCTTCCATTCTCCCCAAACCATGATCTTATTCAGGAAGCAATGGTCCAGCAAATCATATCCATGCCCCCTCCCAAGCTCTGTTGGAGCTAGTAAAGGGTCTGGTGGGGGGGGGTGAGATGGGGGAGAGGGGACTAGGGAAGGATGTGACCCACATTTGGTCATGGAGCTATAAGCAGAAGTTTAAAGGTGAGGCTTCTAAGAAAATAATTGTTTTCTTGGTAAGAGGGGGCTCTTCAATTGGAACACAATTTTTATCCCCCTCTTCTTTGGACCTGAAACATAGATGCAATATTTGAGGAGGGAGCTGTGGTCTTGTAATCATGAAGATGAAAGGATAGCAGAGAGAAAGATGGAATGAGCCTCGAGGAATCTGATTGCAGGTTTGAGCTCCCACAAAAATAATTTTTTGATCTCTCCAGCAAGGGTAACTAATTCACCATATTTATACACACAGCTCTGTGTGCCCTTTTGGATTGGACTTCAGACCTGGTCAATTGTACCAGCTTCCCTGCCCTCACTTGGCGGACCGTGACTGATGGTCACCTTCATCTAGACCACCTTCAACTGGACTCTTTAACAGGACAAAAATTATAAGCTCCTATTTGGTTAAGCTGCTATTATTAGATTTCTTTAAATGCAGACAAATATAATCCTAACTAACAAGGTGCTGTTCTGTTTTTAAGATTCTTATAAAAATGGTGTTACCCTTACAAGCTTTTCTGAAATGTGCTTTTTTCACTCAATATTGTGCTTTCACCTCTACCCACCTTGATACATATCTACTTCATTGATTTTTAAAATTTAATTTTTCTATCCATTTTCTTTGTAATGAATATTTAGATTGCATCTAATTTTTAACAATTACCAATGATAGTGCTCTGAATATCCCTGTGTACTCATATACACACAAGACTTTATCCAGGGTGTGTGGTAGATGTGGGTGCTGATTGATCTTTTTGAGATTCTTACTTTGGGTCCAAGCGGCTTTAAAAAATAGAATTGTAACCCAGTTAAAAAATGGGCAAAGGATATGAACAGGCACTTCACCAAAGAAGACATTCAGGTGGCTAACAGACACATGAGGAAATGTTCACGATCATTAGCCATTAGAGAAATGCAAATCAAAACTACAGTGAGATACCATCTCACGCCAACAAGGCTAGCATTAATCCAAAACACACAAAATAATAAACGTTGGAGAGGCTGTGGAGAGACTGGAACACTTATACACTGTTGGTGGGAATGTAAAATGGTACAACCACTTTGGAAATCGATTTGGTGCTTCCTTAAAAAGCTAGAAATAGAAGTACCATATGATCCAACAATCCCACTCCTTGGAATATATCCTAGAGAAATAAGAGCCATCACATGAATAGATATATACACATCCATGTTCACTGTAGCACTAGGTGCCCATCAATGGACCAATGGATGAACAAATTATGGTATATTCACACAATGGAATACTACTCAAAGATAAAGAACAATGATGAATCTGTGAAACATCTCATAACATGGATGAATCTGGAAGGCATTATGCTGAGTGAATTTAGTCAGTGGCAAAAGGACAAATATTGTATAGGACCACCACTATAAGAACTCAAGAAAAGGTTTAAACACAGAAGAAAATATTCTTTGATGGTTACGAGGGTAAGGAGGGAGGGAAAGGGGTATTCATTAACTAGATAGTAAAGAAGAATTATCTTAGGTGAAGGGAAGGACAACACACACTAAAGGGGAAGTCAGCATAACTGGACTAAACCAAAAGCTAAGAAGTTTCCTGAATACAACCAAACACTCTAAGGGACAGAGTAGCAGGGGCAGGTTTCTGGGGACCATGGTTTTAGGGACATCTAGGTCAATTGGCATAACAAAGTTCGTTAAGAAAATGTTCTGCATCCCACTTTGGTGAGTGGCATCTGGGGTCTTAAAAGCAAACTAGCAGCCATCTAAGATGCATCAATTGGTCCCGATCCACCTAGAGCAAAGGAAAATGAAGAACACCAAAGACACAAGAAAAATATTAGCCCAAAAGACAGAAAGGGCCACATAAACCTGCTTGAGACAAGAAGAACTAGATGGTGCCCCCTACCGCCAATGACCGCCCTGACAGGGAACACAACAGAGAGTCCCTGATGGAGCAGCAGAAAAAAGAGGTGCAGAACTCAAATTCTAGTAAAAAGACAAGACTTAATTGTTTAACTGAGCCTGGAGGGACCCTGGAATACATGGCCCCTGGACTCCCTGTTAGCCCAAAACTAAAACCATTCCCGAGGCCAACTCTTCAGACATAGACTGGACTGTAAGACATAAAATGATACTCGTGAGGAGAGTACTTCTCAGCTCAAGTAGACACATGAGAGTAAATGGGCAGCTCCTGTCTGGAGGCAAGATGAGAAGGCAGAAAGAGACAGGAGCTGGTTGAATGGACAAGGGAAATCTGGGGTGGAAAGGAGGAGTGTGCTGTCACAGTACAAGGAGAGCAACTAGGGTCACATAACAATGTGTGCATAAGTTTTTGTATAAGAAACTAACTTGAATTGTAAATTTTCAGTTAAAGCACAATAAAAAAATATCTATATACATATGTGTGTGTGTGTATATATATATATATATATGTATAATTGCTTGTGATTTTAAAGTCAGGCAGGCAATAGTGGTCTCCAGGGCTCTTTTTAAACTATATCATGCCACATTTCCTTGTTTTCTTACCATATTTGCAAAATCTCTGACAAAAAAAAAAAGAAAAAAAAATCTGAAAAATATCTAGAAGTCTCAGTATCTAAATAAGAAAGATTTCAATTTTCGCCAGCTCTGTGACAGTCCTTCTGTTTCTCCCCTTCTGACCACGAAACTCTACATCAGGATTTTTCAACCCCGGCTCTATTGACACGGGCTGGATAATTCTCTGTTGTTGGGAGCTGCCCTGTGCATTACAGGATGTTCAGCAGCATTCCTGGCTCTACTCACTAGATGCCAATAACATACCCTTCCCCAGCTGTGACAACCAAAAATGTCTCTAGACATTACCAAATGTCCCCTGGGGGGCGAAATCACCCACTGCTGTACAGTAGTTAATCCTGTGGAATTTAGGACCCATATCTACAAAGAATCCCATGGAGACAATGGCAAACCATGCATTTGTTTGTTTGTGTGTTTAAAGTGGTCGTTTTAAGCCCGTTTAAGAATGCTTGCACTTGGTTTTCTAACCCTTAAACTGGGGGATTAATTTAGGATATTTATAAACTCTTTGTGAAATAAAAATATAAGAAATAATGACAATAATTGCATTTATCCTGTGCTGGGAATTTTCCTAAATATTTTATATATGCCTACCTATTAAATCTTCACAACCTACTTGTGATACAGGTACTATTTATTATATCCATTTTACAGATGAGAAAAATGAGGTACAAGAAGGTTAACTCTTGACTTTCCTATAGTTTCTCTTTAATTTTCATGACAAGCCTTCACAGAACATGCTATCACCACCGTTTTACGTATGAATAAATTGAAACAGACATTAAGAAAACTAACATGGGCCTCATAGCTATTAAACTGTGAAGTGGGATTAAATAGGGATTAATAAGGATATATCCACGAAAACATGATACAAATTAAAACTGGTGTCCGTTTAGGTTAGGGATATGGATCTCTTAAGAGGAATTTAATGACCTTTTTGCAAAAATAGAAGAATATGATTTTATAATTTGTCACAGAAGATTATATTTATGTCTATGTTCAAATTCCTGCCTTTTTCTCTTTATTCTCCAACCCTCACATTCTTTTTGGCAAGGGTCTAAGTAAGGCAGTTAAGTAGATGTATAAAGTCAACAAAAAATAATAAAAGTGGTGTAAGAACATAAAGTGGATTTAAAAATGATGAGAAAAACCTTTGCTATAAAGATCTATACACAGTTATGGGAAGACTAAATTAGTTCTTTGCTCTCTCGTAGTCAATGTGAAAAGGGAAACCTGGTCAATTACACGGTTCTCGGTGTCAATTAAACAAAAAACAAACCCATTACTCAGAAAGAAGTACCACTGTTCTTGGTGCTAGGATAAGACAGGAACTTCTCCCAGTGGCCCTGACTGACAAAGTCACACTGCACATAGTGTGTTGAACAGCATCCTCTACAACATTCATAAAATAAATTCAGTGATGATTTCATAAGATAGTGCATGTAATTGTAAGTCTCATTAGGGAAAACGTTATTA
>NW_004443943.1:3217171-3218751 GCF_000243295.1 Trichechus manatus latirostris
CTATTCCTATTTTGTTGAGAGTTTTTTTTTTTATCAAGAATGGGTGTTGGACTTTGTCAAATGCCTTTTCTGCATTGATTGATAAGATCATGTGGTTCTTGTCTTTTGTTTTATTTATGTGATGGATTATACTGATTGTTTTTCTAATGTTGAACCATTCCTGCATACCTGGTATAAATCCCACTTGATCATGGTGAATTATTTTTTTGACGTGTTGCTGAATTTCATTGGCTGACACCTTATTTCTTAATACTAGAGTTCTTTCTATTGCTTTTCTAGCTTTTGGGAGTTTTGTTACCTGCAACCACAAGAGTTCTAAGACACTCTTGAAGTCTTCACTTTTCTTTCTCTACTATGGGACAGCAATTCCTGACCCACCGTCATCATGGGCTTATTATGAGGGAAAGTGAGTTGATGGAAACTAGTGTGCTTTGTTGTTAATCACTAAGAAGTTCATTCATTTGGTCAACAAATATTTACTGTGCATTCTCTGTGTGCCTCACACTGCCCTAGATTTGGGGACAGAGCACTGAACAAAGTCATTGCTAAATGGACCTTATGTTCTGAGGGAGGAAAACAGAAAATAAGGTTTTTAAAAATCAAATAAACACACTGTATGACAGATGGTGAAAAGAATAAAAAAATAGTGCAAAGGTGACAATGAGTGATGGAGGTAAGGGAGTTGTCATTTTAGTAGATTGTTTAGAGACAGCCACAATAATGCAGTGGCATCTGAGACGTGTAGGAAATCAGAGAGCTAGATAGGGGGACTCTGAAGAACAGTATTCTGCACAAGGAAGGGAATTGCAAAAGTCTTAGCAAGGAGTGGATGTATCCTGTTTGAGGAACAGAAAGAAGACCAGACTGACATGGCAAAATATGAGATCATGTTGTGGCTGTTGTGCAATGGTAAAGAATTTTGTTTTCACTTTGAAAGATATGGGAATCTACTGGGGGGGGTTTGACAAGATTTGATCTACATTTGTGTAAGAACAGATGGTAGAGGAGAAGGATGAAACAAGGAAGCCATTATGAAATCACTACATTTGTACAGGTGAGAAGTGGTGGTGGCTTGGATGGCTATAGAGAGGTAAAGAAGTATCAGATTCTCATTTAATTATAAGGGAGAAACTATAGGGTTTGCTGATGGTTTAACTATGGGCTAGATGGAAGACAAGAGTTAAAAAATAATAAAGATTTTGACCAGCTGGAAAGATAGAGCTGTCATTGATGTGATAGACACAATTATAAGAGCAGCAGGTCTTTGAGTGACAAAAATTAGGAGGTTTAGCCAACAGCTAACATCGTCCTAAATGGAGAGAGTCTGAAAGCATTTCCCTTGAGAACGGGAACCAGACAAGGATGCCCTTTATCATCACTCTTATTCAACATTGTGCTGGAGGTCCTAGCCAGAGAATAAGGCAAGAAGAAGAAATAAAGTGCATCCAAATTTGTAAGGAAGAAGTAAAAGTATCCCTATTTGCAGATGATATGATCTTATACACAGGAAACTCCAAAGAATCCACAAGAAAACTACTGGAACTAATAGAAGATTTCAGCAAAGTTTCAGGATACAAGAT
>NW_004443943.1:3218851-3221129 GCF_000243295.1 Trichechus manatus latirostris
ATGCCTCCTGAAATTTGCTTCTCTCATGAATACTTCTAAAGTCATCAAAATGTCAAATTGTACAAGAATATTTTTACGTTATCCTGACCTTACTTTTTTCAGATTCTCTGGAATCTCCATTTGACGCTCCCTTTATACATGCTTTGACAAATTTACTTACGTTTGAATATACTTTGGTTTTACTTTTTTTAAAGCTTTTAAATAAAAATGCCTGATTGTACTTGTCTTCTGAAACTACTGTATTGAGCTATAGTGAGGTCACTGCGGTTTGCGCTACTGACTTAATAGTGATTTACATAACTTTATTTCCCAGCCTGCTCAGTTGCTTATATTCTGTAAGGCTCAGAGCACTTTATAAATGAATAATTTTTAAAAAGCCTACAATAATAGTTGCAAAACCAGCAAAACCCTCAGTGGGCAGATTTCACTTCCTGTTCCAAATTGCTAGCACAGGTCTATTAGCAACCAGACAATGGTGAGGCTTAAAAGGGCTTTCTTCACATTACATACCTAAGAGAAAATTCAAACAGGGTAGGTCCAGGTGAAAATAGCTGAAACTTTTAGTTCCCGTTGTAATTCAGAAAGTACTGATATTATTATTATTATTATTGTTATTATTCTTATCATCACAAATAGTGAAAGTAAAGATGCATAAATAAAGTCTGCCTCAGGGGCAGCCTGAAGCTATACTCCAGCAAGTTACTGTGCTACAGTATTATGAGAATTTTTATCCATCATCAATAAAAAATGAGCATAGCAGTTATTATGGCAGTTTCCACAGTCATGACTGTTTCTGCTATTATACTTCTTAGTAAAAGGGTGATACACTCTCCACTAGACCATGTCAACTTACCCACCTTCCCGACATTAAAGTATAATATACAATCTTTACGTGGATTCTTCGTAGTGAAGTCACGTTTCCATGAACTTGGGGCAAGGACACAATGGAGCTAAATTAACTCTGGACAGAAAGTAAATAACATTTTTTCTAAAACAATAGCAGTACTGAGCTGCCTCCATTCCTTTTTGGGAAAGTAATGGAATTGAAATAAATTTGATAAAATGAATATTTTACAGAGCAGGCTTATGCTCACCAGTGGTGGAATTATGCCAGACCGATGTTCCTGATGCTCTACTGGGCACACTTTCTGGAACCACAAAAGAAGCACGTCCTTTTCTAACCCTCAGGCTCTCCAGCACCAGGGTTATGAATAAGCATGCCTAGCAACCTGCCTGGTCTCCACAGCCATCTTTCCAGAAGCACAGCACTTGGCATTGGACTCTCAAGACTATTAGAATACCCACCCTTATGTCCTGCTTTTTTTTTTTTTTTCCTTCCCCTAAGGCCTTTTCATTATTAGTAGTATTTTAACCTAACTACTCTTGCTTATTGCAGCAAAGGGACAGAGAAGCCTCTGGGTAATTCACCAAAGAGTATGTGTGGAGAAGAACAAAAAGCCCAAGATTTAGAATAGAAGACCCCAGTTCAAGTCCCTCTTCTGCCCCTTCTTAGATGAGTTTCTTTGGTTAAATGTCTTTCTCTCTTTGTGATAGGTAGTTTTGAGGGTATATGGCCAGCTCAAAATGATTCCCACTTCTCAAGCCATCCATGTCTTGTCTGTGTACTTCAGACTCATAGCTAACTGGATCTTACCAAAGAGATTTTCTCCTCCAGCCAGGTTGATACATGGTAACTGTGTAAGCATTCTCTGTCATGTGGATGAAGGAGCAGAAAACGCCAATCTTTTGGAGAGAGAAGAATATGGTAGAAAGTAGAGAAGAGTAAACATGAGAAAGGAAGACTGAATCCTAATGCTTTCTTAAGCCCTCCTAAGGGAAGGAAGGAGACTTACCTTAGTAGCGTGGTGGCTTGGTAGGTGTCCAGAGCCTCCATTTAGATCCTACTTGAAACATGGCTGCACACCTATCCTCAGGTTCTTTTTTTTTTCTCTGATTTTTTTTTTTTTTTGGTTTATTGTTGTAGTTTAAACGAAGTTTACATTTTGAGTTGGTCTCCCGTACAAAAATTTATACATACATTGTTATGTGATGTGACCCTAATTGCTCTCCCCATACTGTGACAGCACACTCCTCCTTTCCATCACTGATTCTCCAAGTCCTTTCAACCACCTCTTAGCCCTCTCTGTATTCCATCTCACCTCCAGACAGAAGCCGCCCCTTTATTAGTCTCTTGTATCTACTTGAGCTAAGAGGCACACTCCTCACGAGTATCACTTTATGTCCCACAGTCCAGTCCAATCCCTGTCTGAAGAGCTGG
>NW_004443943.1:3221229-3224346 GCF_000243295.1 Trichechus manatus latirostris
CCAAAGAATCCACAAGAAAACTACTGGAACTAATAGAAGATTTCAGCAAAGTTTCAGGATACAAGATAAACATACAAAAAATCAGTTGGATTCCTCTACATCAACAAACAGAAGTTTGAAGAGGAAATCACCAAATCAATACCATTTACAATGGCCCCCAAGAAGATAAAACACTTAGGAATAAGTCTAACCAGAGGTGGAAAAGTCCTATACAAAGAAAACTACAAGACGCTACTGCAAGAAAGCAAAAGAGACTTACATAAGTGGAAAAACATATCTTGCTCACGGATAGGAAGACTCAGCATTGTGAAAATTTCAATTCTACCCAAAGAGATCTACAGCTACAGTGCAATCCTGATCCAAATTCCAACGACATTTTTTAATGAGATGGAGAAACTAATCACCAACCATATGGAAAGGGAGAGACCCCGAATAAGTAAAGCATTACTCAAGAAGAAGAACAAAGTGGGAGGCCTCACACTACCTCATTTTAGAACCTATTATACTGCCACAGTAGTCAAAATGGCCTGGTACTGGTACGACAACAGATACATAGACCAACAGAACGGAATTGAGAATCCAGACATAAATTCATCAACCTATGAGCAGCTGATATTTGACAAAGCCCCGAAGTCCATAAAATGGGGAAAAAACAGTCTCTTTAACAAATGGTGCTGGCATAACTGGATATCCATCTGCAAAAAAATGAAACAAGACCCATACCTTAACTCCATGTACAAAAACTAACTCAAAATGGATCAAAGACTTAAATATAAAAGGGAAAATGATAAAGATCATGGACGAGAAAATAGGGATAATGCTAGGAGCCCTAATACAAGACATAAACAGAACACAAACCATAACTAACAACACACAAACACCAGAAGAGAAAGTAGATAACTGGGAGCTCCTAACAATCAAACAGTTATGCTCATCAAAAGAGTTCACCGAAAGAGTGAAAAGACAAGCTATAGACTGGGAAAAAGTTTTGGTTATGACATAACCAATTAGGGTTTAACTGCTAAGATCTACAAAATGCTGCAAAACCTCAACAACAAAAAGACAAATAGTCCAATTTAAAAATGGGCAAAGGATATGAACAGGCACTTTGCCAAAGACGATATTCAGGCGGCTAACAGACACTTGAGGAAATGTTCACGATCACTAGCCATTAGAGAAATGCAGATCAAAACTACAATGAGATATCATCTTACCCCGATAAGGCTAGCATTAATCCAAAAAACACAAAATAATAAATGCTGGAGAGGTTGTGGAGAGACTGGAACATTTATACACTGTTGGTGGGAATGTAAAATGGTACAACCACTCTGGAAATTGATTTGGCACTTTCTTAAAAAGCTAGAAATGTAAGTACCATATGATCCAGGAATCCCACTCCTTGGAATATATCCTAGAGAAATAAGAGCTGTCACACAAATAGATACATGCACACCCATGTTCACTGCAGCACTGTTCACAACAGCAAAAAGATGGAAACAACCTAGGTGTCCATCAACCGACAAATGGATAAACAAATTATGGTATATACACACAATGGAATACTACACAATGATAAAGAACAATTATGACTCTGTGAAACATCACACAACATGGATGAATCTGGAAGGCATTATGCTGAGTGAACTTAGTCAGTGGTAAAAGGACAAATATTGTAGGAAACCACTATTATAATAACTCAAGAAAAGGTTTAAACACAGAAGAAAACATTCTTTGATGGTTATGAGGGTGGGGAAGGAGGGAGAGGGGAATTCACTAACTAGATACTAGATAGAAGTCAGCACAATGTGACTAAACCAAAACCTAAGAAGTTTCCTGAACACAGTCAAACTCTTCCAGGGACAGAGTAGCAGGGACTGGGGTCTGGGAACCATGGTATTGGGGGACATCTAGGTCAACTGGCATAACAAAGTTCATTAAGAAAATGTTCTGCATCCCACTTTGGTGAGTGGTGTCTGGGGTCTTAAAAGCTTGGGAGCGGCTATTGAAGATGCATCAGCTGGTCCCAACCCACCTGGAGCAAAGGAGAATGAACAACACCAAAGACACAAAGAAAATGTTAGCCCAAGAGGCAATAGGGCCACATAAACCAGAGATTCCATCAGCCTGAGACCGGAGGAGCTAGATGGTGCTTGGCTACCACCAATGACCTTCCTGACAGGGAACACAACGGAGAGTCCCTGACAGCAGGAGAAAAGTGGGGTGCAGAACTCCAATTCACATAAAAAGACCAGACTTAATGGTCTGACTGAGACTAGAGTAGCCCTTGAAGATATGGCCCCTGGACTCTCTGTTAACCTAGAACTAAAACCATTCCCGAAGCCAACTCTTCAGACAAAGATTAGACTGGACTATAAAACATAAAATAATACTCGTGAAGAGTGTGCTTCCTTAGTTCAAGCAGATACACGAGACTAAATGGGCAGGATGAGAAGGCAGAAATGGACAGGAGCTGGTCGGATGGACAAGGGAACCCCAGGGTGAAAAGGGGGAGTGTGCTGTCACATAACAATATGTGTATAAATTTTTTTTATTGTACTTTAGGTGAAGGTTTACAGAACCAATAGTTTCTCTTTAAACAGTCAGTACACATACTGTTTTATGACATTGCTTAACAACCCCACAACGTGTCAACCCTCTCCCTTCTCGACCTTTTTTTTTTCTTTTTGGTGAAAATATGCATAGCCAAAGATAGACCATTTCACACATTTCTACATGCACAATTCAGTGACACTGACTATGTTCTTCCAGTTGTGCTGTTATTCTCACTTTAGATGAAGGTTTACAGAACAAAATAGTTTCTCATTAAACAGTTAGTACACATGTTGCCCTATGACAACGGTTAACAACCCCACTACATGTCAACTCTGTCCTTACTCAACCTTGGTTCCCTATCACAAACTTTCCTGTCCCCTTCTGCCTCCTAGTCCTTGTCCCTGGAGTGCTGTGCCTCATTAGTCCCGTTTTGTTTTATCCCCAGCTGAACAGAGAACCTTGGAAGTGACTTCTCTACTGAGCTAAAAGGGTGTCTAAGGGCCATACTCTTGGGGTTCCTCCAGTCTCTTTCAGGCCAGTAAATCTGGTCTTTTTTGTGTGTGT
>NW_004443943.1:3224446-3225593 GCF_000243295.1 Trichechus manatus latirostris
TGAAATGATATCTCATTGTAGTTTTGATCTGCATTTCTCTAATGGCTAATGATCGTGAGAATCACTTCATGTATCTGTAGCCACCTCAATATCTTCTTTGGTGAAGTGCCTGTTCATATCCTTTGCCCATTTTTTAACTGGGTTATTTGTCTTTTTGTTGTTGAGGTTTTGCAGTATCTTGTAAATTTTAGAGATTTTACACTGATCTGATTTGTCATAGCCAAAATTTTTTTTCCCAGTCCGTAGGTTGTCTTTTTATGCTTTTGGTGAAGTCTTTTGATGAGCATAAGTGCTTGATTTTTAGGAGCTCCCAGTTATCTAGTCTCTCTTCTGGTGCTTGTGCATTGTTACTTATGGATCGTACTGTGTTTATGCCATGTATTAGGGCTCCTAGCATTGTCCTTATTTTTTCTTCCATGATCTTTACAGTTTTCGATTTTATATTTAAGTGTTTGATCCATTTTGAGTTAGTTTTTGTGCATGGTGTGAGGTATGGGTCTTGTTTCATTTTTTTGCAGATGGATATCCAGTTATGCCAGCACCATTTGTTAGAGACTGTCTTTTCCCCAATTACCAGACTTTGGGGCTTTGTCAAATATCAGCTGCTCATAGGTTGATGAATTTATGTCTGGATTCTCAATTCTGTTCCGTTTGTCCATGTATCTGTTGTCGTACCAGTACCAGACTGTTTTGACTACTGTGGTGGTATAGTAAGTTCTAAGCTCAGGTAGCGTGAGGCCTCCCACTGTGTTCTTCTTCTTGAGGAATGCTTTACTTATCTGAGGCCTCTTTCCTTTCCATATGAAGTTGGTGATTTGTTTCTCTATCTCATTAAAAAATGAAGTTGGAATTTGGATCGGCATTGCATTGTATATGTAGATCACTTTGGGTAAAATTGACATTTTCACAATGTTGAGTCTTCCTATCCATGAGCAAGGTATGTTCTTCCGCTTATGCAGGTCTCTTTTGGTTTCTTGCATTAGTGTGTTGTAGTTTTCATTGTATAGGTCTTTTACATCTCTGCTTAGATTTATTCATAAGTATTTTATCCTCTTGGGGGCTATTGTAAATGGTATTGATTTGGTGATTTCCTCTTCGAGGTTCTCTTTGTTGGTGTAAAGGAATCCAACTGATTTTTGTATGTTTA
>NW_004443943.1:3226414-3276004 GCF_000243295.1 Trichechus manatus latirostris
AACTTTTTCATGAGTTTTTACAATAGAGGTCTCATACAATATTTGTCCTTTTGTGATTGACTTATTTCACTCAGCATAATGTCCTTCAGTTTCATCGATGTTATGAGATGCTTCACAGATTCATCATTGTTCTTTATCATTGTATGTGTATAAATTTTTGTATGAGAAATTAACTTGAGCTGTAAACTTTCACCTAAAGCACAACTAAAAAAAAAAAAAAAAAGAGCATGCAGAACGTGGAGTGTCAAAGCTGGAGGGATGTAGATATTGTAAATTTGGATATAATTTTACAGATGAGGAGACTGAGGTCCAGGGAGTTCCTGTGGTTTGTCCAGTGCCCTATAGGCTTTAACCATGGAGTCAAATCTGGAGACCAGGGTACTGACTCGTACGTTCCCTAGGGAACAAGGAACAGATACCCCAACACAGGTGACAGTTGGAGTTGTGCTCTTCCCCTGGGAATTTTCCTGACTGGAGGATCTGAGGCATTGCTTTCTCTCTTCCACAGATGCTCATCTTAGTCAGACCCTAATGGAGTCTACCCTTGGGGTCATGGTTCCTACTCTCTAAGCTGGGAGCTGCTCCAGCCACTGAGTGCCTTCCTGCTTAAGATGATCAGCCCCTTTCTCTATAGCTCCAAAAAATTATGAAGGAAATGGAAATGTGGCAAGGGCTTCACAACACGAGAGGCCTCTGCTGAGGTTTTGGGGCCTTTCTAGGCTATGCGGACACTACTTTGGAGTCAGAAAGGCCAAAAGGCGGGGGGGTCTTAGGTACTTAACAGTGCTACACCTAAACCCTCAAATGATCATATCCACACATGCACAGACACGCCCACATGCAAAAACAAAAAATTAGGAGGTTTGTTTTGATATGGTAAATTTCAAACAACTATTAGACAACCAAGTAGAGAAGTTAAGTAAGAATTTGGATATGCAGGGTGTGGGATCTAGATTCCAGAAAAAAAAAAAAAATCATTGCCGTTGAGTTGATTCTGACTCATAGTGATCCTATAGGACAGAGTAGAACAGCCCCATGGGGCTTCCAAGGAGCAGCTGATGGATTCAAACTGCGGACCTTCTGGTTAGCAGCCAAGTTCTTAACCACTGTGCCACCAAGAATCTAAATTAGACAGTTTATATTCCTGCTCCTGATCCAACCCTGTTTAACCTCCAGTGGAACATCCCATTTGGGGCTGCTAGAAGATTGATTTTTTTCTGTCAGTGGGATTAAAATTTTAAGGAGATGACAGATGGTGTGACGGTTTAAGATTAAAGCGTTTAGCAGGGAAACGAGAATTTTTTTTAAGCCCCAACTGACCTTCTTGGATTCCTGTAATTAGTTTATCTTTATCTTTGAGTAAAATACCATTGGCAGCAAAACATCCCATATCTAAAAATAAATTTATTGGAAATACTTGAAACTTTAGTGTCAGAAAACTAACACAGAGATCACTTTTTATAATAATTAGCAAATTATCTTTGATGAATGACTTGTTGAATGAGCATATCAGTGATTGATTTATTAAGCACTGATTTGGGGCTTAATTTTATTAGCCTTTAAAGGCTAATAAAACTAAGTCCCTGCCTTGAAGGCGCTTTCAGGAGAGAGGCTGAAATCTGGAATATTCCCAAAGTCAGCTCACAGCAAATGGTAAATTTGCAAAATCTGACTTTGGTCTTTTTCTATCGTCATATATAGAGTTTAACTTATTTATCCTATAGCCCATTTATTTTCAAAAGCAATTTCTAAGCCAGAAAGATTGCATAGCAGTTCACAATCTGGGAATACCCTGAAAATATATGCAAACAAAAAAGAGCCTACTTCCAGCACACCTCAGATATTGGAACACAACTGAGAACCACTACAGTTTGGTGGAAAGGGCACCAAAACAGAGTTGTCTTCTTAGTCCTACTCAGCATGTCACTAATCAACCTTATTATGCATGATGAATTCATTTATATGGAACATTTCAATGCCTCATTGATGCAAGAGTCATAGCAATTGTCCTGCACCAAAGTCATCAGACATTTCTATCTCCAGTTCTTCAAACCTTCTTCACTGCATTACATAGCTTTGTTATTTAATCCTTATTTCAGCAGGATTTACACACCCAACTCCAAAATAGTTTAATGCCTAATTGTCACATGTGTCTCTCGTGACCTCAGTAAACATTTTTTGGGCACCAACTGTGTGCCAGGTACTATGTTAGGCATTGGTAAAACAAAGAATGAGATGCAGCCCCTCCTTCTCAAGCAGGGAGAAGAAATCACATGAGCAATTTATAACACTTTATGAAATTGCAAAAGTGCATCTTTGCATGGGGTATTATGAGATCCCAGAAAAAGATCCTTATCAAACAGGAAAGGTTGGCAAAGACTATAGAAGATCTTAGAGAACAGGTGGGAGTTCCCCAGGCCAAGAGATGTGTAGGCTGTGAGTAGGTAGAAAGACCATTTTTGGTAGATGCAGCAATAAGAGACAACAATGAGGCAGCTGCATGAGATTAAGTATTGCTGGAATATAAACTTCAAGGCAGGGAGGCATGAGAGTTGAAAATGGAGGGATAAGTTAGAGTCAGATCATGGAGGGTCTGATAGGCCAACATAAGGGTTTGGACCTAATTCTGTGCTTGCTAATGAGCCATTTTTCCCTAAGCCAACTCAAATCCATTTTTGTGGAGCACGGCATGTTAAATAACTAAGAACTAAATAAACGAATTAATATGACTACAGAGTTTTCTTCTTTTATGTTTTCCTCATGCCTGGGGAGAAATGATGCAAAAGGCAGGAAAATAAATATTAGGGAAATTAATTAATTAGGATATTGCTTGTTCCATTTAAAAGTCATCAAAAATAATGATGCATGCTACAAGCATCTTGTAAATGATTATTAGAGAGCACAATCAGAAAACATAATTATTAAATCAATGACCTCTGGGGTCCCTTTACCAGTTCTAAAATTCTGTAATTATGACCTTACACTGGTTCTTGTATCTGAGAAATTGCCAGAGGGGAAGTGTCTCTAGAGAAGGAATTAAGTACTCAGTCTCAGCTTGTGTTGCAACATCTCTCTGTTCTTGGGGCTCACTTCACAGCAAACATGAGGATATTAATCAAAGGTTTCTCAGAAATGAGTTCAAATTTCAAGAAAGTATTTTATAGAAACTGAGCCGATCAGCCAGACAGGAAGTTTATAAGAAAGACGTAAATGGTCTAAAAATATTAATTTAAATAATACAATGAACAATGCTTAATATAGGTATAAGTGGATAGATATATATGTAATATATAAACTGTACCTCATTAGTGGATTTTATGAGGTATGTCTGATTCTATGACTAAAAATACATCTGCTAATACGCATACTTTTGGTACTGGTACATTGTCATTTTAAAAATCATTCTCCAAATCCTGTAATGACTGAGATTGCTGACCAGTGCTATTTGAAAACTCTTTGTGGTCCAGGTTACTTATCATGTTGGATAAAAATAGGCAAATGACATCTGCTCCCTTTTAAGAAATAGAGTTGCTGGCTTCATCTAATCTAATTAACTGGTTAGAGTAGCCATCCATAAAAACAGAAGCTAGCACTTCAGTGCCCATTAGCATTGCCCCATGAAGCAGTTCTCTTTAGTTGGCTGACTTCTCTCTTTCCCAATCTAAGGATGCTGACCCCTAATATGTGGCAGATCCCATCCAAATTTCCTTTAATCCTGTGAGTGGTCAGAGTTGGTTGCTAATGAGGTTAAATGATGGGCTGAAGTTGCAAGCAGTTTTTTTGTTGTTGTTTTTCTTTGAGTTCACACATTGCCTCAGTTAATTCCATCAAAACCATAACTAAGTAGTAGGTTACATCTACACATTCTCTTTTAGAAAGCACACTATCAACGACATTTCCTTTAAACCTAACACTGAATCTTAAACATCTGTTTCATAGAACACTATTCTCAACAGATACTCCTTACAAAGCAAAAGAGGGAAGGTTGCAAAGTCAACACTAAGAAGTGTTCCATAGAAGGTTCTTTCATGAAGACTTCCAATGCCATTAGCATTAAAGTTTCTGAGACTTCCAGCAATTTATGCCCTTCATTTATCCACAATATCAGAAAAAACTTTTCTGATCAAGGAACCTTTTTTTTCTTGTAATGTGTATTAATATTCTATGGAATTCCACAATTTTGGAAATGCTTATTGAGAGATATTGAATCAGAATTTTGGAGTCCACAGTATTAAAAATTTATTCATTTTATACATTCAACACAAATCCTGTTTGACAGATGAACTGAGGGTAAGGGATATCATTCCAAGGTTGGTTTGCTCCAGTTATAGAACTGGAAGTGGCAGCTGAGTTTCCTTATTTGCAAGGAATTATTGGTGAGTTTTCCAAAGATATTCTCTTCTACTTTACTAAGGAGGCATAAAATATTTTCTACCAGATTTGGAGTAGTAGTATGTTTGTAATTTTTATCTAATAAAAAGTAAAAACAAGTGGAGTAGAGTTTATATTTTTACCAATTCCCTCATTTCCAAAACCATAGGAATAATAGATAAAATATAATATTAGGCATTCAAAATGTCATTTAAGACTCAGCAAGATAAACCTTCCTATAGATGAGAAATAGAATAGAAAAGCAAAACAGTGAGCAAGACTGAGTGCACAAATCCACATGCAGGTTGTGGCAGTTTCTATGGGGGGATTAAAAGAGTTCCACAAGGTATCAGGACCAAAACTAGGCTCATTACTTAAACACAGGGAGATGGAGCCCAGAGTGGGGTTCCCCTGCTTATGGGGAAAAAAACAAAACTGTTGCTGATCTGCTGCCTAGAAATGTGCTGTTATAAGGATGTGGGAGGACAATGACCCAGCCTCATGACTGGCAACAAATTATATTCCCCAGTATTACCATACACATGACGCCCTTTGCAAAATTGTTTCTGGACAAGGAACTTGGGGGTTGGAGACAACTTTAAAAGTGGTGGACAGGGAGTGGTAAGCATACACAGAGAGTCAAAAATAATTAAAGGAAGCATGTTTTTCAAAATGAACCTGTACACCCAAATCCTATAGACATAAAAAAACACACAAACAACTTAATGCTAAGAAAGTAAAGAACAGAAATACAAAATCAGGACATGAATTGAATCAAGACAAAATTAATTGTAAAAAAAAAGTCCGGCAGACTTTGAAATGAATGTGCTTAGGATGTTCACAAAGATAAATGAAAAGATAATTTCCATCACATAGAACAACAATCCATAAAATAAAAGCATGCAGAAATGAAATAAGCCCAAGGGGAGATGAGGAAGACTGAACTACAAACTTTGGAAATAAAAATACAGTCATTTAAATAAAAAAAAAAATAGATGGAACAACTCTATAGATGTAGTAACACTATTAAAAAAGAGAGAAAATTGATGTATTAGAAAATCATATTGAGGAATTTACATATAATGCAATGCAGAGAGCAAAATAAATATTTAAAGAACAAGCAAAAACAGCTAAGAAATCTGCAAGATTGGTTTTACAGGCTCTGGGATTAGAGAGTCAAAGGAATGGTGCAGAAACAGTATCTGAACAGATATCACTGCAAATTTCGCAGAAGTAAGGAAGACAAAAATACTCATAAATTATTGAATCCTGAGTACTATGCAAGACAAAATAAATAAAGCCACACTAAATCATTAAAGATAATAAAAATGATATTAACAGATGGAGAAAAGACATTATCTTAGAAAAATGATACTTAAATTGGCAAGAGATTTCTCTTCAGGAATAAGAAAACCCAGAAGATAATGGTGATATACGTTAAAGGTGCTTAAGAAAGATACCTGTGACTTAGAATTCTATATTCAGTTAAACTATAAGTCAATGGTGAATGCAAAATGAAGACATGTTTTTTAAACACACAAACTCAGTGTGATGGTTAAGGCTGTGTGTCAACTTGGCTAGGCCATGATTCTCAGTGGTTTGGAAGTCGTATGATGTTGTGATCACTTCCATGATGAGATTTGATATAATGTGATCACCTCCGTGATGGGATCTGCTGTGAGTAGTCAGTCAGTTGAAAGGGAGTTTCCTTGGGTGAGTGGCCTGCATCGAATATAAGTGGACATTCTGGAAAGGCTCATGGGCTTTTGCTCACTCTGGATCCTGCAGCTGGCTCCTGTTCATCTCACCTCCGGTTGTTGGGACTTGAGGTAGCAGCTTACCTGCGGTCTTGCCTACCAGTCTTGGGATTCGTCAATCTTTGCAGCCTGTGAGCAAGAGCCCTGCTCTCTGATCTGTTGATCCTGGGTTCGCCAGCCCCTGATGCTACCTGAATCAGGAGAAGCCTCTAACTGGACCCATGGACTTGGGATGTTTCAGCCTCTATAATCGCATGAGCCATTTCCTTGATATAAATCTTTATATACTTATATACTTTACTGGTTTTGCTTCTCTAGAGAACCCAGCCTAAGACACTAAGTTTAAAAGTTAATTAAAGATTGTCTTCAAGCAAAGAAGTGAACTCAGAAATTGATAACATATGCTGGTAAATTTAATTTGAAAATTTACTGTTTTATGTATTTTTAGAAAGATAAAATTGTAACTCTAGTTGAAAATAACAAGATAGGTTGAAGTGGTGAATGTGTAGTTATAGTCTGACAGGTTCTGTTTTATGTATGAGAAGTGCAGAAATATTATATAGCTTTAGAATTTGTTAGAAAATAGAGCGAATCATATATGACAAAAACCATTTCAGAGAAGCCACTAAACTAATATAATTAGGACTTCCAAGACTGTAGGGGAAGATAAAAGGGGCTATTAAAAATTTTACTAATTCAAAAGAAAAGGGAATAAAAGAAAAGGATGTGAACAGAAAACATAAAATAAGATGGTAGAAACAAGACTAAACCAATCCATAAATGTAATAAACGTAATGAATTAAGCTTATTTAACAAAATATTATGCTTTATTGAATTAGGTTTATAAAATATAATCCACGTAAAATAAAACCACTCTAAAAAATAGAATAAAAGAATGGAAAATGGTATGTCATACAGACATCAACCAAAAGAAAATTGGCAGGGAAACATTAATATCAGACAAAACAAAACTTAACGCAAGAACAAGTGAATGAGGACAAAGAATAATAAAAGACAAAAACACACAAAGAATATATAAAAATCATGAGTTTGTGTGGAACTGAAAATGTAGTGTTTACCTATATAAAGCAAAGCTGACAGAATTAATAGGTAAATTTCACAGACTAATAATCATGATAATATATTCTAACTCAACTCTGTCCAAAATTCGATAGGTCAAGCAGCCAAACAAAAAGCAGTAAGAATATAGAAGTTTTGAGTAAAAAACTTACAAATTCAGAGGGAGAGAGAGAGAGAAAACCCTACAGTAAACAAACAGAAAGTATACTTTCTTTTCAAGTACACATGAAACATTTACTAAAATTGAGCTCATATGTTTTAAAGGCTCTAACTACAATACATTTAAGTTGGTAATTTAATAATAAACTGATCATTAAAGTTGGAAAGTTAAAAATTTAAGAAGGCACTTTTAAATTACTAACAGAAATTTTAAAGTATTTAGAGTTGAACAATAATAAAAGTACTAAAAAATTTAAAAAATTTCAGTATCTAATTAAGGTTGTAATTAGGAAAAAACTACGGTCTTAAATGCCTTTATTAAAATACAAGAAAATTTGAAAATAAATGAGTGCAAAATGAATCAAAGAAACAATAGAAAAGATCAACAAAACTGATTAAAGTTCTCTGAGTGGACTAATAAAATAATCAAACTTCAATAAAAGTGATAAAGGAAAACAGAAAAAAAATGTTATGTACTAAAGAGATATAACCATACGCACTGAATCAATTTTTAAAATATTGAGAGAATACCATGAAAAAATGGAAAGAAAAACTGAAAAACTTGGATGAAATAGAAATATTTCTAGAAAAATACAAATTGTCCAAAAATACTTTAAAATAATAGAAAACTGAAATAAACTAATAATTATTGAAGAAATTTAATTTATAATAAAAATTACGCACCCCACTCCCACTTTCCTTATTTTCAACATAACACAAAGGACTCTCAAACTTATTTTCCTGGTCAATTTTGTTTAATCTTTAAAGAACCAACAAGTTTCATATTATACAAAGTATTTAAGAAACTACAAAAATAGAGAAAACAACAAAATTCATTATATGAGCCAAGCAATAACCTAGAAATCAAAAGCAGACAAGGACAGAAAAAGAGGTGAAAATTATGATCATAGATATAAACGGCCTAAATCAAATACTAGAAAAAAAGAAAATAAAACATATAAAATATATCTCATAATCAAATAGTATCTAGTCCAATAAATCAAAAACAGTTAAACTTTAAATGAATCCAGTGGGAAAATAGCATTAACAGGCAATTCACAGAAGAGATAACATGAATGGTCAGTAAAGATGTGACTGACTAGACATTAAATCTCACTAGTATTCAGGGAAGGAGTCCTGGCAGCCTAACAGTTAAGTGCTCAGCTGCTAACTGAAAGCAGTTCTGAGGGAGAAACACCTGGCGATCTGCTCCTATAAAGATTACACCTAGAAACTCTATGGGATAGTTCTCTTTTGTAACACGGAGTCACTAAAAGTATAAAGTCAACTTGACATCACCCAACAACAACAGTATTCAGGGGAAAATATACAATTAATACTAAAAATAAGGAACATTTTCACACACATTGCTATTTTTGTTAGTGGTGGTCAAGTCGGTTCCGACTCATAGTGACCCTACGTACAAACAAATGGAACACTGCTTGGTCCTGAGCCATCCTCGTAATCATTGCTATGTTTGAGCTCATTGTTGCAGCCACTGTGTCAATCCATCTCATTGAGGGTCTTCCTCTTTTTCACTGACCCTCTACTTTACCAAGCATGATGTCCTTCTCTAGGAACGGGGCCCTCCTGATAACATGTCCAAAGTATGTGAGATGGTCTCACCGTCCTTGCTTCTAAGGAGCATTCTGGCTGTTCTTCCAAGGCAGATTTGTTTGTTCTTCTGGCAGTCCATGGTATAGTCAATATTCTTCGCCAACAGTATAATTCAAAGGCATCAATTCTTCTTCGATTTTCCTTATTCATTGTCCAGCTTTTACATGCATATTAGGCAATTGAAAATACCATGGCTTGGGTCAGGCACACCTTAGTCCTCAAAGTGAAATCTTTGCTTTTGAACACTTGAAAGAGGTCTTTTGCAGTGATTTGTCCAATGCAATACATCGTTTTATTTCTTTGACTACTGCTTCCATGAACATTGATTGTGGAGCCAAGTAAAATGAAATCCTTGACAACGTCCATCTTTTCTCCATTTATCATGATGTTGGTTATTGGTCCAGTTGTAAGGACTTTTGTTTTCTTTATATTGAGGTGTAATCCATACAGAAAGCCGTAGTCTTTGATCCTCATCAGTGAGTGCCTCACTCCTCTTCACTTTCAGCAAGCAAGGTTGTATCATCCGCATATCGCGGGTTGTTAACCAGCCTTCTTTCTATCCTGATGTCGTGTTCTTCTTCATACAGTCCAGTTTCTCAGATTATTTGCTCAGCATATAGAATGAATAAGTATGATGAAAGGATCAAACCCTGATGCATACCTTTTCTGATTTTAAATCACGCAATATTCCCTTGTTCTGTTGGAATGACTGCCTGTTAGTTTATGTACAGGTTTCACATGAGCACAATTAAGTGTCTGGAATTCCCATTCTTTTCAATGTTATCCATAATTTGTTACAATACACACAGTCAAATGTCTTTGTGTAGTAATTAAAATACAGGTATACATCTTTCTGGTATTCTCTGCTTTCAGCCAAGATCCATCCCACATCAGCAACGATATCCTCTATTCCATGCTCTCTTCTGAGTAGGGCTTGAATTTCTGGAAGTGCCCAGTCAAAGAACTGGTGCAACTATTTTTGAATTATCTTCAGCAAAATTTTACTTGCGTGTAGTATTTATGACATTGTTTGATAATTTCCCCATTCTGTTGGATCACCTTCCTTTGGAATGGGCTCATCTGCCAACACTGTAGCAGAAGATGTTCTGCTGCTATCCAAAAGATTTTTACTGGCCAACTTTTTTTGTAAATAGATCACCCAGTCCTTCCTCCTAGTCTGTCTTAGTCTGGAAGCTCCACTGAAACATGTCCACCATGGCTGACCCTGATGGTATTTGAAATACTGGTGACATAGCTTCCAGCATTACAGCAACACACAAGCCATCACAGTATGACAAACTGACAGACAAGTGGTGGCCATGTAGACTAAGGCAGTGTTAAGTCTCCAAAAGAAAATGGAGGGATTGTTATCAAAAGGAGAAATGAACATTAGACAAAAACAAGAGATTTCCACTACAGCAGCTATTGGTGCTATTTTTGTTGTTGTTGTTGTTACTATTATTACAATTTACTACGAATACCGCCACCATCCCCACTACTACTACACTGTACAACCACTACAAAAGTTTGGAAGATTACTGAGCGAACAGCTAGGCTAACAGGGAGGTAAAAGGAAAACTCATAGAAAGCCGTACCAGGAAAAAAAAAAGATCCTGGATAGAAGGAAATAAAATGAAATCACTCCTACTAATAGAACAGAGATCAGTAAAGCTAAGCCTAACGTGGAGAGTTCTAGAAGATGGTTTCAACATCTTTCAAAATCCAAAGCTATCTAAATGGCAGTGTGTAGTACATTTTACAGTTGCTAAACTAAAAATGTCTCAATGTGATTGCTTAAATGAAGCTCAAATGGCCATACAAAGGATGCATGTTGTACATGCTTGTCCTTCAGCCCTGTTACAGGGATCCATGAAATGAGCCAACAAAATTCCCTGCACAGGAAGGCCAGATCCATGAACGCCTTATTGCAAACACAGTCAGAGGCATCTTCTCCACCTAGGAAACACACGATGGAACATTCTAATTTTTCCTTCCCACTGTTATAAGTGAAGTAAGTAGGAGAAGTGTGTATTGAATTTCTGGCAGAAAGTTCAGGTGCTATAACCTATAATAAAACATTGTATGGCTATTTGGAAATGCTATGTAGTATCCTTGAACAACTGGTTTACTCTAAGGCTAGCGTTGTAATTTTTTTTTACCCCTGTTGCTGTGAAGTTGATTCCAACTCATGGTGAACCCCTGTGTTTCAGAGTAGAATCATGCTCCACAGGATTTTCAATGGCTGTGATCTTTCAGAAGTAGATCGCCAGAACTTTTTTCTGAGGCTCCTCTGGGTGGACTTGAACCACCAACCTTTCAGTTGTAGCCAAATGCTTAACGTTTGTGCACACCCAGGGAAACCACAAATGCATAAACATATATAAAACGATTCTATGAAATCAACAACTATAAACTGAACTCTGAACCTATCTACATCTTACATACAATATGTTCTGTCAACAGAATGATCTCTATTAAGCTGTGCTGCACATGGCATAGGAAGAACTTACACATTGCCCCTCTACGAAAACTATGTTCCCAGAAATTTATTTTTCTATTAAAAATCACAGAAAATGTGAAAGCTAATGTTAGTAAAATTTAAGAAGTCTGGAAATACCAAATATTGACAAAGACAGGAAAAAACTTGCAGGATTTAGAACTTCCATGTTTGGTGGGAGTATAAATTGCTACAATTACAAATATTTTGTTTAGCAATTAGGAAGTAACCAATATAATTGGAGAAGTGTATATCTAAGGATGCCACATTCTTCCTTTTGCATATTACCTAGAAAAAAGCATTGCAAAAACGCACAAAAATATGCACAAGGTGTGAATTTTGGCATTGCTTACAATAGCAATAAAAATGGAAACAAACCTAAATGGTTCTCAAAAAGAGAATGGCTAAATAAATTATAGTTATTATTAGTATGAAATGGCAGAACACACAGCAGTTTAAACGAATGAATAGAGCTATATATATCCATATTAATAAATGTCAAAAACAACGTTATGTGAAAAACTGGTAGAATGATACAATATGCAATATATATAAATTTGAAAGCGCAAAGAACAATATTATATATTGCTTATGGATCCGTATATATGTAGAAATAGTCCACAAATAGTCATAGAGAACGCTGCTGCTAATAATGGCAGACTAGTGATTTGGATCAATACATCCACAAAGAAAATCGAGAAAAGCTGGAGATGGTATCTAGTGAGTCTGGCATTTGGGGCTACTTTTCCCAGCAAAGGTCTGCCAATTCTAGAAGAGGCAGGTAAGAAGCTGTGGGTCAAAAAAAAGATAAAGTAAAATATATTTTGAATTTAACCATAATGATAATGAAAAGACCACGTATCAAAAATTACTGGTTAGGAGAGTTTATGTTAATGGAGGAGGAAAAACTTAGAAAAGGAAGGCGAGAATGGTTGCACAGCTCTAAGAATGTAATCAGTGTCACTGAATTGTACATGCAGAAATGGTTGAACTAGTGTACGACTTGCTGTATAAATTCTCAACAACAACAACAAAATTAAAAAATTAAAAAAAAGGATCCTACCTCATAAAAACCCAGAAAGCGTTTCTTTTCAATTTATAGGACTGGAAAAAAAACTAAACCATTTTTTTATGATTTGCATGCTTATTCAAATTACATACAGATATGTGCATACACTATTCAAACAAAGATATGGGCAAAAATCACTTTTTAATAAAAACATCTAATGTAAAAAACAAAAAACCTTGCTGGTTGTGATGGTTAAGGTTGTGTGTCAACTTGGCTGGGCCATGATTCTGAGTGGTTTGGCAGTTATGTAATGATGTAGCTATCCTCAATTTTGTGATATAATGTAATCACCTCCATGATGTGATCTGATGTGATTAGCCAATCAGTTGTAACGGGAGTTTCCGTGGATATGTGGCCTACAGCCAGTATATATGGACATTCTGGCAAAGCTCACTGGCTTTTGCTCACTCTGGATCCTGCATCTGGCTCATCATCATCTGACTTCCAATTTTCAGGACTTAAGCCAGAGGCCTGCCATACTGCCTGCCAGTCTTGAGTTCATCAGTCCCTGCAGTTTTGTGAGTCATGAGAAACCTCCAGCCTGATGCCTGACCCATGAACTTGGGACTTGCCAGCCTCTACAATCATGTGAGCCATTTATTTGAGATAAATCTCTCTCTCTTTCTCTCTAAACCAGTGGCTGTCGACTCAATTCCAACTCATACCACTAAGCCATCAGGGTAGGGTATATATAGAGAGAGATCTATATATATATATACCTTGTGGGTCTTTGGACCCACAGTTCCTGTGTTGAGAACCTCCTAGACCCAGGAGACAAAGAAAGCTGTAACATCCAAGATGGTGTGAAATGGCACAGGACGGTGAGAAGCAATGGCAAATACACAGAGTTCAGCAGTAGAGAAATGGCAGCAGCAAAACCAGGAGACCTGCATGAGATGGTGCCGTGGGTTTCCCAGACCATGGAGCAAGGCAGCTACAATAAGCGTGCTGAACCATGGATCGAGAGAGCTAAGAGCCTTTGGGCAGGAGGTTTACTGGTGGAGTGGGGTGCCTGTGGGCACTTGTTGGCAGGGTTAAAAAGCTGTAACACTTGCCCAAGCAAGGCAGGGGCCAGGGCCAAGCAGGGTCCAGTAGCAGAGGCCTGCCTGCAGGCACAGCCGAGAAGAGCTATCCTGACTGAATAACTGTATCCTGAGTTGCTCCTGTTACTTCCAAGTTTTTCCTGATCCTGATTTGTAACCTGGTACTTCCCTAATAAACCCCTTCATCTTGAGTATGGTCTGTGAGTTCTGTACGGCCATTGCAAGGAATTATCGAACATGGCAGAGAGGTAGAGATGCCGTGGGAGGAAGGACTGGTGGCAGAATTGTTGAAAAGGGTTGGAGGGTGAAGGTATGTCTGACATCCGCCTCATGGGAATCAGCCTTGGGCTGATGCTGATCTTGATGTTTCTCCTCCCTCCCCCTTCAAGAAACTGGAGGAGGTCTGATGTCCACACACCATTTTTACAGACGTGCTCAAAAAATGAAGGGGTCGTGTTGAAATTATACTGTGCCACCTTGAAGAGGCTCCTCACTGGCCACATTAGTGACAAATTTAGTCTCTAAATGAATAAGGACAGTTATTACCATTGAATAAAATAAGTACCCATAATCCATTCTGTTAGTAAATTAACAAATAAATAAATAACAGAGAAGGGAAAGCTCTTCTTTGTAATAAATGCAATGATTAATTTACAAGAGAATCATAAATTAATGTTTCAACTGTTGGGTGAACATCTGAAGTGGAACTGTATATTTACTTAGTCTCAAAGTATCTCTCCACAGTTTACTCGTTAATTAAAAAGAGAAATAAATGTTAACTACGGAGCAGAAAAATCTGATACAAGTCATTTTAATCAAGTGATCAAAGTTAACACTACCAAAATGGGAAAAACTGACATCACGTGCCCCTTGATATAATGCACTGAGAAGGAGAGATTATACATAGGCAGGTACATAGATAGACGCATAGATGGAAATAAAAATGACATAAACACATACGTCTATGTGTATATATACATATGTGTGTGTGAAATACTAACAATTGACAAATATGGGTGAAAGGTAAATGGAAATTATTTTCACCAATTTAATAAAATATGTGAAAGATCTATACATGGAAAATTTAGAAAAATTAAAGAAAATGTAAACAAAAAGATATATCACGTTGATAAACTAGAATACTTAAAATTGTAAAAATGTTTAATTATCCTCAAGCAGACCTAGAGGTTCTAAACAATTCTAAACAAAATTCCAGCAGATTATTTTGTGGAAATTGACAGGCATATTCTAAAATGTAAACAGAAATACAAAGGCCACGAAAAGCCAGAACAGTCATGAAGAATGAGTTCTCTAACCTTTTTCTCTTGAACAAGAGGAAAAACTGTGAGGAAAATTACCCCCATCAGGTATCAAGGTCTATTATAAAGCTATACTAGTTAATTAAACAATATGATGTTAACGCAAAGTGGGAAAATAGGCCAATGGTTCAGAATAAAGAGAGCAAACACTCTCATCTGTGATATATGATAACGACGGCACTGAAGAACACTGAGGAAATAATGGTATTTTCAAAAAATGGTGGTGAGTCAATTGGATAGCCATATGGGAAAAAAAAAAGCTTCACCCCTACCTCACACCACACACAAAACTCAATTCCAAGTAGATTGAAAATCTTAATTGAAAATCACATTAACATTTAATCTAAAGTAAAAGGTAAAGTAACAAAAGTTCTAGAAATATTGGGAGAATATTTTCATGACCTTGGGTCATGTTTGGGCAAGAGACTTGAATAGGCACTTTGTGTGAATAGACCAATGAACACCTAGTAAAAGTGATCAACCTCATTAGTCATCAAGGAAATGCAAATTAAAATTACAGTAAGATAATATTTTATGGTCATCAAGTGGCTAAAATAAAAAGACTGATAATACCAAGTGTCAACATGGACACAGAGCAATGGGAACACTTATACACTGCTGGTAGGAGTGTAAATTGTTAAAATCACTTTGGAAACTGACATTATTTAATTCCGTAATCACAGTATTTGATTTAGACCTCCCAAAAAAATCTATGAACAAAAATGTTTATAGCAGCTTATAGCTGGAAATTGGTCACAAGGCTGATTCCCATGAGGTAGATGTCAGACATACCTCCACCCTCCAACTCTTTTTAACAATTCCGACACCAGTCCTTTCTCCCACGGCATCTCTACCTCTCTGTCGGGTTCGATAATTCCTTGCAATGGCCGCACAGAACTCACAGACCATACTTATGATTATGGGGTTTATTAGGGAAGTCCCAGGTTACAAATCAGGATCAGGATAAACTTGGAAGTGACAGTTGGAAATTGGTACATTGATACAATTGAATACAACACAGCAATGATAAAGAACAACTAGGGCCACATGCAGCAACCTGGATAAATTTCAAAAACATTATTTTGAGCAAAAGTCAGACACACAAAAAAAGACATACAATTTGATTCCAATTATATAAAGAAATAGGCAAAATTAATCTATGGTGGTAGAAGATATAATACTACTTACTTTCAAGGAGATGAATGGGAGGTCGGATTATCACAGGATACAAGTGTTGGGGGCTACTGGGGTGCTTGCTGTTTTTAGTTGCCATCAGGTTGACTCTGACTCATAGTACACTTCCCGTATGCAGAGTAGAACTGCCCTATAGGGTTTTCAAGGCTGGAGCCTTTCAGAAGCAGATTGCCAGGCCGGTCTCTTGAGGTGCCTCTGGAGGGTTTAAGCCGCCAAACTTACAGCTAGTAGTCAAGTGCTTAACTGTTTGTGCCACACAGGAACTCCTCTGGGGTGTTAGTAATGTTTTATTTTTTACCTAGATAATGTTTGAGTGAGCCTTTTCACTTTGTGAAAATTCACTGAGCTATACAATTAACATTTATGCACTTCTCTATACAGGCATACCTCATTTTATTGTGCTTCACTTTATTGCGCTTCGCTGATACTGTGTCTTTTACAAATTGAAGGTTTGTGGCAACCCTGCATCAAGCAAGTCTATCGGCACCATTTTTCCAACAGCGTGTGCTTACTTTGTGTCTCTGACACATTTTGGTAATTCTCATAGTATTTCAAACTTTTTCATTATTATTATATCTGTTATGGTGATCTGTGGTCAGGGATCTCTGATGTTACTATTGTAATTGTTTTGGGGTGTCACGAACTGCGCCCATATAAAACGGCAAACTTAATTGAAAAATGTTCTGTGTGTTCTGACTACTCCACAGACCAGCTGTTTCCCGTCTCTCTCCCTCTCCTCGGGCCTCCTTAGTCCCTGAGACACGAGGATATTTAAATGGGGCCAGTTAATAACCCTACAATGGCCTCTAAGTGTTCAAGTGAAAGGAAGAGTCACATGTCTCTCACTTTAAGTCAAAAGCTAGACATGATTAAGCTTAGTGAAGAAGGCAAGTTGAAAGCAGAGATAGGCCAAAATCTAAGCAAGCCTCTTGCACCAAACAGTTGGCAAAGTTGTGAATGCAAAGGAAAAGTTCTTGAAGGAAATTAAAAGTGCTACTCCAGTGAATATATGAATGATAAGAAAGTGAAATAGCATTATTGCTGATATGGAGAAAGTTTTAGTGATCTGGATAAAAGAGCAAACCAACCACAACATGCTCTTAAGCCAAAGCCTAACCCAGAGCAAGGCCCTAACTCTCTTCAATTCTATGAAGGCTCAGAGAGGTGAGGAAGCTGCAAAAGAAAAGTTTGAAGCTAGCAGAGGTTGGTTCATGAGGTTTAAGGAAACAAGCCTTCTCCATAACCTAAAAGTGCAAGGTGAAACAGCAAGTGCTGATGTAGAAGCTGCAGCAAGTCATCCAGAAGATCTAGCTAAAATAATTGATGAAGGTGACTACACTAACGACAGATTTTCAATGTAGATGAAAGAGCCTTATATTGGAAGAAAATGCCATCTAGGACTTTCATAGCTAGAGAGAAGTCAATGCCTGGTTTCAAAGCTTCAAAGGACAGGCTGACTCTCTTGTTAAGGGCTAATGCAGCTGGTGACTTTAAGTTGAAGCCAATGCACGTTTACCATTCTGAAAATCCTAGAGCCCTGAAAAATTATGCTAAATCTACTCTGCTTGTGCTCTATAAATGGAACAACAAAGCCTGGATGTCAGCATATCTGTTTAAAACACGGTTTACTGAACATTTTAAGCCCACTGTTGAGACCACTCAGAAAAAAAAGATTCCTTTCAAAATATTACTGCTCACCTACATAAATGGAAAAACATACCATGCTCATGGAGAGGTAGACACAACATTGTGAAAATGTCAATGCTACCCAAAGCAATCTACAAATACAATGCAATCTTGATTGAAATATCAACAACATTCTTTAAAGAGATGGAAAAACTAATCATTCACTTTATATGGAAAGGAAAGAGGCCCTGGATAAGTAAAGCATTATTGAAGAAAAAGAATAAAGTAAGAGGACTTGCACTACCTGACCTCAGAACCTACTATATAGCTATAGTCAGTGTGTCTATTGTTGTACCAGTACCAGGCTGTTTTGACTACAAGACACATTGACCAATGGAACAGAATGGAGAACCCAGATGTAAATTCATTCACCTACGGTCACCTGATCTTCAGCAAAGGCCCAAATTCCATTAAACGGGGGAAAGATAGTCTTTTTAACAAATGGTGCTGGCAAAACTGGATGTCCATCTGTAAAACAATGCAACAGTAACCATACCTCACATCATACACAAAAACTAACTCAAAATGGATCAAAGACCTAAATATAAAACCAAAAACTATAAATATCATAGAAGAAAAAATAGGGTCAATGCTAGAGGCCCTAATATATAGCATAAATAGGATACAAACTATAACTAACAATACACAAACACCAAAAGATAAGCTAGATAACTGAGATCTTCTAAAAATTAAACATTTATGCTCATCAAAAGACTTCACCAAAAGAATAAAAAGAGAATCTCCAGACTGGGGAAAAAAATTGGCTATGACAAATCCGACAAAGTTCTAATTTCTAAAATCTATAGGACAATCCAACACCTCTACAATGAAAAGACAAATGATCCAATTAAAAAATAGGCAAAGAATATGAACAGACACTAACACATGATGAAATTAAGATCACTTGCCATTAGAGAAATGCAAATCAAAACTACAATAAGATACCATCTCACCCCAATATTACTGACATGAATAAAAAAACAAAAACAAAAAATAAGAAACATTGGAGACGCTGTGGGGAGATTGGAGCTCTTCTGCACTGCTGGTGGGAATGTAAAATGGTACAACCACTTTGGAGAATGATATGGCGCTTCTTTAAAAAGCTAGAAATAGAAATACATACCATCCAGCAATCCCACTTCTAGCAATACATCCCAGAGAAATAAGAGCCATCACACAAATAGACACATGCACACACATGTTCATTGCAGCATTATTCACAATAGCAAAAAGATAGAAACAACCTAATTCCCCATCAACAGATGAATGGATAAACAAACTGCAGTACATAAACACAATGGAATACTATGAAACAATAAAGAGCAATGATGAATCTGTGAAGCATCTCATAACATGGATGAATCTGGAGGACATTATGCTGGGTAAAATAAGTCAACCACAAAAGGACAAATACTGTATGAGACCACTATTATAAAAACTCATGAAAAGGTTTACACACAGAAAGAAACAATTTTTGATGGTTACTAGAGAGGGGAGGACTCAATCAACTCGACAGCAGTGAGTTTGGTTTTTTGGTTAGGGGGTGGTGGAAAGGGGAAAACACTAACTAGACAGTAGATAAGTGGTAACTTTGGTGAAGGGTAAGACAGTACACAATACTGTTCAGAACAACTTCACCAAAGCAAGGTCATGGAAGCTTCATAGACACACCCAAACTCCCTGAGGGATGGAATTACTGGGCTAAGTGCTGGGGACCATGGTCTCCGGGGACATCTAGCTCAATTGGGATAACTTAGTTTGTAAAGAAAATGTTCTACATCCTACTTTGGTGAGTAGAATCTGGGGTCTTAAAAGCTTGTGAGTGGCCATATAAGATACTTCACTGGTCCCACCCCGTCTGGAGCAAGGAGAAAGAATAAAACCAAAGACACAACGGAAATATTAGTCCCAAGGACTGATGGACCACAACTACCACAGCCTCGACCACACTGAGTCCAGCACAACTAGATGGTGCCTGGCTATCACCACTGACTGCTCTGAGAGGGATCACAATAGAGGGTCCTGGACAGAGCCAGAGAAAAATGTAGAACAAAATTCTAACTCACAAAAAAAGATAAGACTTACTGGTCTGACAGAGACTGGAGAAACTCCAAGAGTATGGCCCCTGGACACCCTTTTAATCAGTACTGAAGTTACTCCTGAGGTTCACCCTTCAGCCAAAGATTAGACAGGTCCATAAAACAAAACGAGACTAAATGGGCACACCAGCTCAGGTGCAAGGACAAGAAGACAGGAGGGGACAGGAAAGCTGGTAATGGAGAATCCAAGGTCAAGAAGGGGAGAGAGTTGACATGTGCTGGGGTTGGCAACCAATGTCACAAAACAATATGTGTATTAACTGTTTAATGAGAAACTAATTTGCTCTGTAAACCTTCATCTAAAGTACTATTAAAAAAAAAAGTTACTGCTCATTGACAATGCACCTGGTCACCCAAGCGCTCTAATGGAGATGTACGAGGAGATTAATGTTGTTTGCACGCCTGTTAATACAACGTCCATCCTGCAGCCCATGGATCAAGGAGTAATTTCAATTTCCAAGTCTTAGTATTTAAGAAATGTATTTCATAAGGCCGTAGCTGCCATGGGGTCCTGTTATAGCTGTCAGAGATAGTGATTCCTCTGATAGATCTGGGCAAAGTAAATTGAAAACATTCTGGAAAAGATTCACCATTCTAGATGTCATTAATAACATTCATGATTCATGGGAGGAGGTCAAAATATCAATATTATCAGGAGTTTGGAAGAAGTTGATTCCAGCCCTTATGGGTGACTTAGAGGGGTTCAAGACTTCAGTGGAGGAAGTAACTGCAGATGTGGTAGAAATAGCAAAAGACTAGAATTAGAAGTGGAACCTGAAGATGTGACTGGATTGCTGCAATCTCATGATAAAACTTTAATGGATGAGGAGTTGCTTCTTATGGATGAGCAAAGAAAGTGGTTTCTTGAGATGGAATCTATTCCTAGTGACAACGCTGTAAACGGTGTTGAAATGACAACAAAGGATTTAGAATACTACAGAAATTTAGTTGATAAAAGCAGTGGCAGGGTTTGAGAGGACTGACTCCAATTTTGAAGGAAGTTCTACTGTGGGTAAAATGCTATCAAACAGCATTGCATGATACAGAAAACTTTTTTGTGAAAGGAAGAGTCAGTTGATGTGGCAAACTTCACTGTTGTCTTAAGAAATTGCCACAGCCACCCCAGCCTTCAGCAACCACCACCCTGATCAGTCAGCAGCCATCAACATCTAGGCAAGACCCTGCACCAGCAAAAAGATTACAACTTGCTGAAGGCTCAGATGATGGTTAGCATTTTTTAGCAATAAAGTATTTTTTAATTAAGGTATGTACATTTTTTTAGGCACGATGCTATTGCACACTTAATAGACTACAGTATAGTGTAAACATAACTTTTATGCGCACTGGGAAACCTAAAAATTCGTGTGACTCACTTTATTGAAATATTCACTTTATTACAGTGGTCTGGAACCAAACCCACAGTATCTCCAAGGTATGCCTGTACGTGTGTTAAAAAATCAGCTAACAAGAAAAATTTTTAAAATACATGGGAATGATAACTATCAAATTCATATCTGTGGTTACCTCTGTAGAAACAGGGTAGTGACATATTTATGAGGGATGTATGGGAGGTCAATTCTATCTGTAATGTCTTATTTCATTTTAAAGAATATAATGCAAATATACCAAAATATTAAAATGGTATTAAGCTGAGGGTTTGTTACATGGGTGTTTGTTCTATTACTATTATTCTCTACAACTCAAAAAACCCATTGCTGTCGAGTTGATTTCAACTCATAGAGACCCTATAGGACAAAGTAGCACTGCCTCATAGGGTTTCCAAGGCTATAATCTTTATGGGAGCAAAGTGCCACATCTTTCTCCCATGGAGTGGCTGGTGGGTTTGAACCGCTGACCCTTTGGTTAGCAGCCAAGAACTTACACATTCCTGTAAACTCAAAATCCTTCACACACAAACAAATACCTATCAGTGAGGTTATCCTAAGTAGTAGCAAATCAATGCAACAGATACTCCCAGGAACATGCCATCACAATATCTAAATTGCTCTTGAGCCTAGAGTCATGGCATCTGAAGATGCCGGTGAAGATTTTGTTCATTACATTTCACAGTGTGTTCTTTATTAATCAGTAGGAGAGACTCCTCTGTGGTCTGAGTATTGAAATAATTGGGCTTCCCTTACTCACGTGTTTATTTTTAACTTAAAGATATTCTGAATTATCATATAATTGACCCTATTTTTACTTTTGCATTATTTAGTATTACTAATCTAATTTAGTACAAATTTATTAGTATCAATTTAAATCTTACCCTAATTTTACTTCTCTTAACATTGATTATTGTTTGCCTCTATCCACTTTGATTTTATTTAATCTTGAATCTACTTCTTAGCCTTCCTGCAACATGAGGGGTTATTATTAAACACGTGGTGAATTTGACCCAATAATTTTTGTTTTAAATGCCCTTTTAATCATTATCTTCTGTGTTTTGTGTGCACGAAGAGATCTGCATGACAGAAGAACTGGTCGATGATTAAATGACAATGAATTCCTCTTCCTGTCGCAAATATTTACTATTCTGTTATTTGTAGGAAAGTGTGATACCTTGATGACTCCTACTGGCATGAGCAGCTTTATGAATTCCTCATCAGAACCACAGACACTTCTGCATGCAGAAAATGTACACATCTACATATATTTCATGTGGAAGGCAATACTAGTTTCTGACTCTCTTTTCTGGATATCTTGTTTACTGCATTCATGACACGTTTACAGTTTTTTTAAATTACATTTCAGTTATTACTTTTTGATTTTTAAAAATGTATTATTTTATTAAATTGATTTATTGCAATTAAGCTATAACTATTAGCCTCTCTGATTCCTCCTGTTTCTCCCTATATTCCTTGCATTTGTACCAATATACACGCTCACAAATATATACATGCATATACTTGGTGGTGCAGTGGTTAGGAGCTTGACTGCTAACCAAAAGGTTGGCAGTTCAAATCCACCAGCCGCTCCTTGGAAACCCCATGGGGCAACTCTACTTTGTCCTATAGGGTTGCTATGAGTCAGAACCGACTCAGTGGCATGGGGTTTGGGTTTTATACACACACACAGAGTCCCTGGGTGGTGCAAATGAACGCACTTGGCTCCTAACGAAAAGGCTGGAAGTTTGGGTCCACCCTGAGGTGCCTTAGAAGAAAGATCTGGTGGTCTATTTCTGAAAAATCAGCCATTGAAAATTCTATGGAGCATAGTTCTACTCTGACACACATGGGGTTGCCATGAATCAGAGTCAACTAAACGGCAACTTGTCAGCTGGCTTTGTATATATAGAATATACCATACATATATATATAAAATACATAGAGCTATAGACAGATGATAGACAGATAGACAGACAGACAGATAGACAGACAGATAGATATAGTAAATCTGTGAAAGCCAGAACCTGTGTAAGGCAGAAACCTGTCAGAGAACGAAAACTCAAATATTTTCCACTAAAATGTGCAATAGAAAAGTGGTAAGCCTGTACCCTGTCAAAGGCGAAAAACTCTCAAGACTCAGAAAAACAAGGCAGTCCCACCAAGTTCTGGCTGTCACAGGTTTCACTCTGTGTATGTATGTATATATATATATGTATACATACTTATGTGTTGTGTGTGTGTGTGTGTGTGTGTCTGTGTGTGTGTGTATAAAATAACCATGGATGATTTGTACACTGCTTCTATCCCCCTTTTCCATTTCAGTCTCATTAAAATTTCCAAAGTCTACTCCACAGTTCAAGCTTTGAGTCGTGTTGATCTATCACTCAAGAAGTTAATTTAAATTTCTCTCCACTAGGTAATATGGTAAGTAACTACTCTATGTCAATATTTGCTTTAAGTTCTTTTCCACTTGATGGAGTTCATGAGATGTGTAAAGCATTTTCTTGGCTGTTCAAGAATGTGTTATATATGTATTAAAAGTAAAAAGGAAATGAGTGTAAACTTTTCCAAAAGGCCCTCTGAAATGAATGATCATTTTATTATTTTCTCAGATAAAATTAACTCAGTCACTTGAAGGAAATACAACACTCATATTTAATGCAAAGTATTAAGATGAGAGAATGAAATATATCTGTATTTATAATTCATCATAACATTTTATATTCAATTTTCACTTTGCCAAATTGTATCCATCACTGTATTTTAGAAAAATAGAGGAATTGTTAATACGTCATGAATAAAAAGTCAGGGGGGAAATTCACTCTGGTTACAGTTTTATTTCAATACAAGTTGTATCTTCAATTCTTTAATGCAGGCAAAAATCCCAGGAAAATGTTTGGATGTTGCAACATGTCATCTTAAATTTTAAAATGTAAGAGAAATAAGTCCCTAGACTTAGAGACTTAGCTATAATAGCAACCTCCCACCTCTGAGCCCATCAACTTTAGGTTCTGACTACAGGATGACAGGAGTTGGCCAGTGAAAGAATAACATTTCTGAAAGTTCATTTTACTCTCGAGTCACTTTTGAGTGAAACGATAGCATCCCTCTCGAGGACTGGTCTCAATGCATCTTTAGTAAATTACTTAACATATATCAGTCTTGATTCAATAGACTATAAACTATAGGTGCTTTTCATTGGCAAGAGCTTAGGACATTTTTACAATGGAAAATAATGTTCTCCAGCATTAAAACTTAAAAGAATTAAGAGTTATGGGACTACAAGGAGAAACCTACCACTTCTCTTGAAAAGCCTCTCCCTTTATCTTCTCTTCCAGGCCTCCCGTGTATGACCTTCCAGATCTTCTGCTGGGAAAAAAAATGAAAAAAGACAGAAGTCGTAAAAATAATTTCAACTCAAACTTCTTTTATTCAACTTACCTAATTAATTCAACAGTATCTTAAGGTTTCTTTCCCCTTAAACCATTTTTTCCCCTACTTGCCTGATTCTCTAATAGGAACTGGAATCTTCCATTTGAGTCCTCTCGGAGCCTGATTTCATTCCTATCATAATATTGGAGACTAGTAAATTGGATTGCATGTTAAACTTATTCTACTTTAGGCTTCTTGAATTTCACTCCTATTGGATATCAGATTCCATTGGTAGCTAAGAAACCAAGGAGATTATAGTACAGTATGCTTTGGTATAATCATGAGGATTTGATTCTCCATCATTGACCATTATAAATCATTTCTTTCTGAAACTGTACTTCTGTAGCATTATCTTTACACTGTGTTGTTTTGTTTAGCTTATAAGTTTTTTAAATTGTTTACAATTAAAAGTGGGCTCACACTCTATGGAAACTAGGGTGTAAATCCAGGTTCATATACACAGGCAAAGTCCAAACAGAGGTTCAACGAAGAGTCATTTGGGAAAAATAAGTTCTTATTAAGGTATAAATATTAATTTTGCTTGGAAATAAAGAACGGTAGTGTGGTTCTCCGAGGAAGATCTTCACTACTGGAAAAAGATCATCATGAGTCGCACTGCTGACCAAAGTATGCTGCCTGCCTCTATTTTTCTTCTTTTGCCATGAAGGGGGAAAAAGCGAAGAGAAACCAAATATGAAATAAGTAAGGCAGGGAACCTAAAATTGAGAGAGAAATGAAGAATGTTATAATCTCCAGAACCAGATAGTGAGACAAATGTTAAGACAAATATGATAGTTATTAAATTTCATCATTCTAATAAGCTAAACTTCCCAGTACATGGCCTGGAGCAGTGAATAAAATGTGTGGCTGTAAAGAAGAGAACGTTAAAATTTTTAATTCACAAATGAAAAACAAGACTGAACTTAGTGAAAATGCACCAATAATGGAAGATCTGGAGTAAATCTAATCACCTCATTAGAAATGGCACAACCAAATTTACACAACTTGTTAGTGTCTAGGATTACAACAGGAGTGTCCTGGAATTTCCATTTTCACCCACGATACCTAAAAGGTTTTGAGCCTTTCCACTTTTCATTCACTTGCATTCATTTGACAGTTACATATTGAACATCTATGTGCCAGGAATTTTGTTCAGTTCTAAGGATACCAAAACATAATAAAGATACAGTCTTTGCATTCATGGAGCTTATAGTCTTGACAAAAACCAACATCAAAACCATTGTTTACACAATTAATTACAACTGCAATGAATGCCACAAAGATGGGATGACATAAAAGTTTTGGAAATATCAGCAAATCAGCTTCTAGCTCTACTGCTCTGGTGAAATTTCTCTCACTAAGGTCACTACGAATTGATGCCTTTGAATTATGGTGTTGGTGAAGAATATTGAATATATCATGGACTGTGGGAAGAACGAGCAAATCTGTCTTGGAAGAAGTACAGCCAGAATGCTCCTTAGAAGTGATGATGGTGAGACTTTGTCTCACGTACTTTGGACATGTTATCAGGAGGGACCAGTCCCCGGAGAAGGACATCATGCTTGGTAAAGTAGAGGGTCAGCAAAAAAGAGGAAGACCCTCAATGCGATCGATTGACACAGCGGCTCTAAGAATGGGCTGAAACATAACAGTGATAGTGAAGCTGGTGCAGGACTTGGCAGTGTTTCGTTCTGGTTCTGTTGTACATAGGGTTGCTATGAGTCGGAACCGACTCAACAGCACCTAACAACAACAACAAGGTCGCTAAGACATTTTTTTTCTTCATTTTATCTGAACTGTCTTTAACTATTGACATTGCTAACATTTCCTTCCCTTTTGAAGCTTTCTGCTCCCCTGACATCACCCTCTTTTGGAGATGTCTCATCTGTCTTCCAAACAAAATAACTCAATACCCGGCCTGGGGTTATGGGCACCAGGCCTAGTTAGAGAGTTATTGCAGGACAGGCTTGTGGCTGCAAACCTCGGACAACACAGGAGCTAAAACACAGCTTTAGAGGGATGAATAGGTAGCGCATGGGGCATTTTTGGGGTAGTGAAAATATGCTGTATGATACCGTAATGGTAGACAGACAATATTATGCATTTGTCAAAACCCATAGGACTGTACAACACAAATCGTGGACCCTCATGTAAACTCTGGACTTTAGTTAATAATAATGTATAAACGAACATTGATTCATCAATGTTAACTAATGTACCACAAGAATGCAAGATGTTAATAATAGGAGAAATAGTGTGGAGGGGGGATGAGGAGATTGAGAACTCTTATACTTCCTGTACAATTTTTCTGTAACTCTAAAATTGCTGTAAAAAAGAAAATCTGTTTTCACAAAAAGAGTAGAAGCAAGGCTTTGTCAGAGGGAATGATAGCTAACTTCCTAGCAGAATACTCAAGAAGTTTTACACATATCAAAAGAACAGAATATAAATTTCACTAAGTGGGCACCCAATGGGCACCAGAGTTTGACTCCAGAGCTCGACACCCTCAGGTGGTCAATGGAGACTCAAAAACGAGCATGAAGACCCTGGGTTCCAACTACTCTACCATCGGGATAGAAAAGCAACCTTTGAAACCAGAAGCTGCCTAGGGAAATGGGAGGAAAGAAGCAGATCTGCTAGGAATTGAAATTTGAATTGCTTTAATAATTTATTAGATAAGACTGTTTCAAACCAAAAGAAATGATTTAGAACTGGAAGGGTCTGAGATTCTGTAATTGGCAAGTTTTGAAGTTCTTTTTTTTTTTTTTTTTTAATCATCAGCAGTAATGTGGAACTCAGAGTGAGCTGAAAATTGTTATATATAAAAAAAAACACTTTTTTGTGCATACCTGAGTATAGTATAGGCTTTAATGAGATGCCTAGTATAGGCTTTAATGAGATGGAAATCAGGAGCAATGGTTGTGTTCATAACCCTTCTCTTTTGTTTGAGTGACTTTGTGCTTTGTTTATCTTAAGAATAATGAGGAAAGTGATGGAAATGTAAGAGCATGGATTAGTGATGGTGCTTGTGGTATGAGAGCAGATACTGCTTGCTCTTGAGCCAAAATCTACGTGTAGTAAACACTCCACGATATTGTACTCCGTGACGCTGCACTTACAATTATAAAAACCATCATTATTGTGAAATGCCTATAGGCTAAAAGCTGTTACAGAGACTAAAGCACTCAAGCATTTAACTTCTTCTTTCCCACTGAAACAACTGTTTTTATGATAAACTTTTTGATAAGATGAGACTTCCAGTAGCAGAACTATGATGTCATAGCACAGAGGCCTGCAGGTTAATGATCACACAGACTTCTCTTCTGAAAATATTTTAACTGATTACTATTATTTGAAACAATTGGGATATTTTGCGTATGTGTGTACCGATATTTTGTTTTTCTTGAAAATTTTGAGGCGCTCACCATTGGGCTTGAGTTCTCATGTGACAACTATCAGAACTGAGTAATCTCCAGTTTGGCACAGTCCTCACCTCTCCTTACTGTATCCCCAGCACCAGTTTCACTCATTTTGGGTACATTGACCCCTGTGGGCATTGGAATTCACAATCCTTATCAAGGCAGAATGTATGTTATTATATGCATTAAAGATTAGTACACTGGTAAACCGTATGGTGTGGCTTACGGGTAAAATCCCCCAAATTTTCCAGCTCTGGATGGCAAGTTCCACCCACTCTGAAGGACTGAGGGTCATAGCAAGTGTACCACTACTCTTAAAACAGACTCATTTACTAACCAAGAGGGCGTTATGTAGATTAGATTATAAAGTGCAAAGTGGTGTGCATATGTAAGGCATCCTGGAGTTTAGTCAAGGTATCTAGAAGACTACTTGATGTTGATGATAACTTTGTTACTGCAAAGATAGCCCTTGAGACCCCAAATTAGCTAAAAACCGTATTAGGAAAACTGAAAGAGTCTCAAGACACTCATTAAAAAAAAAAAAAATGAAATCTCTACGTTTGTATTAGGTAACATGGAGCCTTCCTAGCACATAGATAAGTAAAAGCATTCATTTGAAATACGAGTTGTTAATTTTAGTGCATGGCTGTGTTTCTCCATAGCTGTGGGTGCTTTTAGGAAAGCCATGTCTTCAGTCCTTCTGGCTGATTTAGTGGTTTAATTGGACTCTTATTTTACAGAAGGTAAATATGTAACAGAGAAATTAAGCAACTGATTGAAGGTCACATAGTGACTCAAGACAGAAAAAATGAACCAAGTCTCTGGATTCTCACACACAGTTTTATATTGTGACCTAATTCTTCTCAGGTACCAAGAGCCAGTTACATAAGCTTTTCATTTTCACTTTATAGAAATTGATTAAATAATGGCTGAAGATCATCATTGAACCTGTATTATTTTAATTGCATAGCTATCAATAGTTATGTAGAGATTCATAAAAGATTGTTCTTGATGTGATGTAAGAATTGATTTTCTTTCAGACCACTGATAACTCAGAGTTTTGAGGGTGGGATTTATTTAGAACTGTACTTTGATTTCTTAATAAGATTGTGGTTAATCTCTTGATGAATGGTAACGTAGAATCCTTTATTCCTGCCTTCACATTTTTTAATAGTTCATTTTGTTACACTCTGGTATTATGCATTTTTTTCAGCGCTGTCAATAAGTATAAATGTGTAACAGCCTGAAAACTACTCTCTGCCAGAAAAGAAAATTACTAGTAGAAATGAAATGAAAAGAAAAAAAATAATTTGCTATTTGGTGTAATGTAAACTCACCATGGGAGGTAAAAAGAGACAATTTGCAAGATTTACTTGAAAAATCTACTTTCCTGGATATTTTTGGCCAGAGGTAGGATATGCAATCATTTGTTATCTTAGTTTCCTGTACGTTATTTACAAATTTGTAGTAAGAAACAAAAATGCGACAGTGGAGACAGTAATGGAGGACAATGTAAAAACTGAGATTTGGGGCTGTGGCTTGCCTTTGTTTTGGCTGCAACACAGCTGAGGTTTTCCTCTTAAGTATATTGGAAAATAAGGAAAAAGGAGTTAGTGCCAAAAAAAGTAAATACAATGATGGCTGAATATATATATTAAATTATTTTCCAAGGAGCTTTTGTATGAGAGCCTGCCTGATAGCACACTTCAATACATTTACATCTTGGAATTTTAAAGGGTCTGTCTATCAGTGTGCTGTTTGAATGGGTTTTCAATTGCACAAATGGTCTCTATCACATGAAAAGCAATACTGTTTTTTGAAAGGCAATGTACTTATTGTGCTACCCACATGGGACTATCAGTGCCTATTGGCTACCAACAATTACCTTTGAAATGAAAAATATTGTTTGTATCAAAGAACTGTTTGAGTCTAAAGAAAAAGATTTGCAGCCTGTCAATCATCCCCATATCCCGAGGATTATATTGTTAGGGGTTTATACAATTTACATGCAGAACTTGAAAATGACTCCAGTGAATTATATAACCTCATGGGGTGTTTTCACTCTGGTTAGGTTACATTTTCTGACACTGCTGACATCAGATTCTTTTTGTGGAGGTAGGAACAAATGCCCTTCTATTTTTAGATGTCTAAAGTCTGTCCAGCAATTGTCATCATCAGTGATTACTTGTAATGCCTCTTTCCTCCCGATTTCAGAAAATCATCTTTATCAGTTCAGCAGGGGATTAAGGAAAACAATTATTATAAACATCTCCCTAGATTATTGGTTTGGAAAAGCAGCAAACAGAAGAGTGTGTGTCACCTAGACTATCGGAGTGAGTTACCACAGCTACTAAATTTCCAGTTACTATCTCAAAGTGCAGAGATCTTTGTAAGTAAGTATTTTAGATTTTTTTAAAACAAGGTTCTTTGAAAAAGCTTTATCATTCATTTTTGGATCATGGATCAGTTGAGCTAGGCTGTCATTCCAAAGTGCATTCCTTGCGCAAAAAGAAAAAAAAAAGCATCTGTAATTTCTTTAGAGTTTGTAGATGCCATGGCAGCAAACTGTTCTGGAGATATAAGATACACCAATGTCATTAAACAACCCATACATCTTCCTAATGCATGAGAGTGAGTTACTGTAAAGCTTGATGTAAACCCATACTTCATTTGATAAATACATAATATGGTATTTAGTGGAAGTTTAAGTGTTACCAGACACTCATGGGGTCTCTTAGGCATTTTTCCAAAGGAACTCTCATCTTAGCCTTGTCTGAAATTAATTATGATTATTAAGAGAAAAAGACTTTTTAGTTTAATCAAAAACATACAGACTATATATTACAAAAACTGAAAATTAGAAAGAGGTGAAGAGAAAAGGGGTGAGTGAGATGGACAGGATATTACAGCTTTCATTTAAAAAAAAATATATTGGGATTATAGATGTTCACTAGCAGGAGGAATCACATCATGAGTAATGATTCTTTGTGTGTGTGAGAGATCAGGTGTATTTATTTTTTTATATTGTGTATAAATTCATGACCACAGATATTTATATATTGTAGACAGCTATTTAACACTGTATTTTATTTTTTAACATATTCTCAGATTATCAAGAGAATACAGCATGGCCATCAAAAACTCTGTCTTCTTTAGAAGCCTGCTTCTAATTTCATATAAATCCAAAACCAGAAAGGTTGGTTAATGAGTATATACTCATCAGTCTATGGCGTGTTTAGGCTTTTGCTATGTGCTGTGACTAATAGGAATATTGAAGAGCATTAAAATGATAAAATTCAACCCATTTATTTAATTTTTCTGTGTAACAAAAATAGATTCCTGTTATTTATAGTTTGCAGAAGAACACCTTGGTACTGATGACAGAAAAGCATAATTTGAGAGCCATTGTAAAAAGCAGTTACATTTTCATAGGTTCTTGAGTGGCTGTGATGAAAGCAGATTTTTTTTGGCAGAAAGCAGGTGTCCTTGTTATTACACCATGACTGGTAAACAGCGTAAAGGTAGGATGTTGGCTGGGCGGTCAAGTGCAGGTCAAGGTCTGAAATAGTCAGCCAGAAGAGTGGGAGTCAGCAACAAGTAGATAACTCTGAATCAGCATACACAAAACAGGAACAGTCCAGTCTTTCCTACTCATTTCATTATTTGTTTTTTTAATTTACTTACCTATCTATGACATTCCTGATTTCTAAAAGGAGCTAAGGTGTTTACAAAAGCTACAAGGTAAGGTCAGATTCTGGATGGAAAGTCTAGGAACAACTGAGTTCTATGCTCATGGTGTTGAATAGGCAGGGAAATTCAGCATCTAGTCAGGATATTAGTAACCAGGTAGATGATGAGAGTGGAAAGAACAGAGATGGACAAGAAAACTTGGAAGATTAATCCAGCATTTAGAAACCTGTGGAAGAAGGCTAGACCCAAACGGAATAAGAAAGAAGACTGGACTGCAAGAATGTGACAACACTCACTCAATCTCTTCTTGGCAAGAAAGTAGTCTGAGGCTGAATGAAGCAATGCATTGACTCTACCCAGACTATTTGATATGCTTCCCATTATATCAGGGGAAAAAACTCAAGTCTGCTGGGACTTAGAGAAATAGAAGCACGCGGATGAAGTTGGAAGTAAGAGGGAAGTGAGTTGGGGTATTCCTAAGGAGATAGATGGGAACAGGTAGAGATTGAAGGCAAGGATACAGGCATGAACTGATGAGAGTGTAAACCAAGAGCAGTGGGAATGAAGTAGAAAGGAAAGAAGAATCTAAATAAGAACATGATATTGACCCTGAGATATAACTCCATTAACCTAGAAAAGGTCAAGAAGCAGGCTTACCACAACACCATTTTATGCTTACTTTCAGCACGCTTGAATTTTATTCTCACTAGAGTTGGCCTAGAAGTATTTCTTCTGTTCCTTTCTCTTCTACCACTCAGTCCTCTCGTCCTGCTGTTGCTTGGGACCTTAGAAAGGCATAAAATTTCTTTTCATGCCTTTCTATAGATATATCATAATTTGAAGGAAATGAGAACAATGAAACTAATCAAAAGGAATACAAGCTTTGTCATGTTCAGAGTCGCCTCAGATATTTAGTTTGGATTAGAGACATTCTCTCTCCACATTCATTTTTTTTTTTTTTTTTTTTACAGTGTTTCAGGCTCTTTACAGGATATAGGGGAAATTGTAGTGAACAGGGTACAGGACCTAATATCTGTTCCCATGGAGCACAAAGTGTATTTAGGAAGTAGAAAACTAGCAGGTAATTATAATTAAATATGACAAGCATATCAAAGGGCAAACAGTGAATGCTATGGTAGCACATAACAAGGGTACCTAACATAGTTTGGGGTTGGGGGAGATATCAAGATAGACTTTCCCAAGAAAAGTTATGTTCAAGTTAAGGATAACCAAAAATCAAACCCATTACCTTTGAGTCAATTCTGACTCATAGAGACCCTACAGGACAGACTAGAACTGCCCCATAGGGTTACCAACGAGTAGCTGGTGGATTCCAACTACTGACCTTTTGGTTAACATCCAAGACGATAATTTGACAAAGGGCATGTGTTGGAGAAGAAAGAGAAGATCAGAGACTATTCCGCAGACAGGAAGAAGCATATATGATGTGTAAAAGTCAATTTATTCAAAGAATTGAAAGAAATTCATATAGGAGTAGCCTACAGATTGGGAGTGGTAGGAAAACTGGTAAGAGATGAGATTGGAGGGATAAGTGAGGACAAAGTTATACCAGAAATGCAAGGATGGTTTAACCTCAGAGAATATGTTAATGTAATACACAATATTAACAGAATTAAGGAGAAATCCCAGCATGTTCATATCAATAGATGCAGGAAAAGGCATTAGATAAAAGTTAACACTCATTCATGAAAATTTCTTAGCAAACTGGGATCAGAAAGAAACTTTCTTAAAGGCTATCTCTCAAAATTCTTAAAGAAATATTCTATTTGATACTAAAACACAAAAAGTATTTCATTTAAAATCAGGAACAATGTGCTCTCTGTCACCACCTTTCTTTCACATTATAATACCAGTGTAGCCAAGCAATAAGATGAAAAAATTAAATAAAAAGGAAATAAGAATTAGAAAAATAGCAGGAGCCATCCTCTTGGAAAATTTCCTTTCCAGCTGATCATGATTGGATTGTTAAGGGTTAATCCGACCTTTACTTCAATTAAGATTTTGATTAAAGCAAATATTTCAATCCACCAAACAGGCCAGTTGATATACAACTTAAGTGTGGCAATAGCTTTATGTCAGAAAATTATTGACCAAAGTAAATGATCCATGTTTGTCTTTCCTCAGTATCTTTTACTATCCAATCTGTCTTCAATTTCCTTGCCAGTCACATTTCAGTAGTTACTTGATGTGTGCATGCAAACTGTGAATGACTGTGGAAATATGCCCTGTAAGAGTCATTTTTTTAAATAGTCTTTCCAGTATCTGGTGGTTAAAAACTATGATGATCACAAGATTTTATTATAGTAAAGGTCTGTAGATAGAAGTTATGCAAAACATTTTATAACAATGTTCTTCCTCAGACAAACATTCTAAACAATGGTTTCAAATATTAACAGCTATCTTGAATAGAAAAATACCACAAAATATATTACTGTAGTCATCACTGGTTCTTTGCCCTCTAATTCATTTTCTTCACCTTGTTAGCTCTGTTTGCTGGCATCTGTCACAGTGAGGCCAAACTTCATAGGAAAGATTGAAATGTTGTATTATATAAAATCCACGGGTTTATGTATTTCAACTTATTGCTATACTACTTAAAAAATTTGTAATCAAAGTTTTACTTAACTTCCAGAAGGCTTAGTTGATCTGTCAAATGCGCATGATAACATCTATTTTACATAAATATTATGAGGATTGAATGAGATTAACATATTCAAGTACACAATGACTGCTATTTGGGGCTAAGTAAATGTTAGGACATTATGCTTGGTAAAGCAGAGGGTCAGCAAAAAAAAGGAAGACCCTCAACAAGATGGACTGACAGAGTGGCTGCAACAATGAGCCCAAACATAGCAACCATCATAAGGATGGTGCAGAATTGGACAGTGTTTCATTCTGTTGTACGTAGGGTTGCCATGAGTCGGAACCGACTCCACAGCACCTAACAACAACAACAAAGTGTTAGTCACTTGTCTTTATTTCTCCTGTCTACAGTATCATGCCCTGGTGCCAAACACTTAGTATACTTTCCAACCTTTAAACTATTCATTGACCTTAAAGGCAACAAAGCACAATATCCTAAATCTGGTCACCAAGTGGAAGGAAAGTTCCTAAGATACAACCTGCATGAGGTCAGGGGTCATTTCTTATATCCTGTTATACAGTGTGTCCTGTTATACAGTGGAGGCTCCATAGAAATTTACTCAATGAATCATTTAGCATAACTGCCTTATTTTTAATTGAGAGGAAGCTCAGATCTAGAGATATCACATGACTTTCTAGGTCGTAGAGCTAGTAAAGTTCAAAGCTGAGACACCAACTCTTTTATCTTCCACTCTAGAATACTATTGTGTCACTAATTATGTATGTACCCTTTCTCTTTTTCAGGGATGTGTAAGACAATATCCATACTGACTCTGTTTAAGCAGATGATTGAAGGAAGACTCCATTTTTCCAAAACGTATTTCAAGAATAACCGACACTGACAGAGCCCTTACTTTGTCTCAGGCACTGTTGTAAGTGCATTAGAAACATTAGCTCATTTCATCCTCACTACATCTATGAGATAGGGACTAATATTATCCCATTTTTCAGGCGAGGAAATTGGGACACAGAGAATTTAAGTGACTTACCCATGGTCATACAGCTAATAAATTCATAACCCAAGGATGTTAACAGGATTTAATAAAAATGGGAGGGATTGGGAGTAACAGATTCAGGGAATGTGGAGATCAACAGTTAGTCACTTGGGGGACATCTAGGTCAACTGGCATAACAGAGTTCATAAAGAAAATGTTCTACATCCTACTTTAGTGAGTAATATCTGAGGTCTTAAATGCCTGTGAGTCACCATCTATGATGCATCTATTTGTCCCATCCCATCTGGAGCAAATGAGAATGAAGAAAATGAAAGGCACAAGGAAAACATTAGTCCAAAGGACTAATGTACCACATGAACCACAGCCTCCCCCAGCCTGAGCCCAGAAGAACTAGATGGTGTCCAGCTACCACCACTGACTGCTCTGACATAGATTACAATAGAGAATCCTGGACAGAGTGGGAGAAAAATATAGAAGAGAATTCAAAGTCACAAAAAAAGACCAGACTTACTGGTCTGACAGAGACTCTTTGGAGGAACCTCCAGGACTACAGCCCCCAGACACCCTGCTAATTCAGAACGAAAGCCACTCCCAAAGTCCATCTTTCAGCCAAAGATCAGACAGGCCTATAAAACAAACAATAACACATATGAGGAAAGTGCTTCTTAGATCAGTGTCTTGGTCATCTAGTACTGCTACAACAGAAATACCACAAGTGGATGACTTTAACAAAGAGAAATTTATTTTCTCACAGTCTAGTAGGCTAGAAGTCCAAATTCAGGGCATCAGCTCCAGGGGAAGGTTTTTTCTCTCTGTTGGCTCTGGAGGAAGATCCTTGTCATTAATCTTCCCCTGGACTAGGAGCTTCTCGGCACAGGAACCCCAGGTCCAAAGGTTGTGCTCTGCTCCTGGCACTGCCTTCTTGGTGGTATGAGGTCCCCAGCTCTCTGCTTGCTTCCTTTTCCTTTTATCTCTTGTAAGATAAAAGGTGGTGCAGGCCACACCTCTGGAAACTCCCATTACATTGGATCAGGGATGTGACCTGAGTGAGGGTGTTACATCCCACCGTAATCCTCTTTAACCACAGGCAGAGATTAGGATTTATAACACATAGGAAAATCACAAAATGGAGGACAACCACACAGTACTGGGAATCATGGCCTAACCAAGTTGATATATATTTTTGGGGGACACAATTCAATCCATGACAATCAATCAAGTATACGAGACCAAATGGGCAACACCTGCCCAAAACAAAGATAAGAAGGCAGAATGGGACAGGAAAATTGCACTAACCGACACAGAGAACACAGGGTGGAAGGGAAAAGTGGGAGTGTGCTGACACATTGCGGGGATTGCAATCAATGTCACAAAACAATCTGTGTATAAATTTTTGAATGAGAAACTAATTTGCGCTGTAAACTTTCACCTAAAACACAATGAAATTTAAAAAAAAAAAAACAGTTAATCAGTGTTCTACACTAAAGGACTCTTAAGAGCCTTTAATTATCTAATTGCCTTTAATGGATTCAGAGTTTTTAATTGATTAATCATGAATTTTAGAAAGGAGAATATAGCATATAATATTTCTCAAACATGTGAAGGAAGTTTTTAAAATCAATTTTTTGAGATTTAATTTCCATATAATAAATAAACTTATTTTATGTGTATATACAGTTCAATGAGTTTTGATAAATGGAACTACCATCATAATTAAGATAGATAACTATTCTATCACCCTAAAAAGTTCTCCTGTGCCCCTTCCCAGACAATTTCCCCACCTCTGGCCTCAGGCAACCACTTATCTGCTCTCAATCAGTATAATTTGGATTTATCTCTTCTAGAGTTTCATATGAACAGAATCATACAATATGTACTAATTGAGTCTGCCTTCTTTCATTCAGCATAATGATTCTGAGATTCCTCCATTTTGCTCCATGTTGTATTGTTACTCCTTCCCTTTTATTCCCAAGAGGTATTCCATTGTATGGATGCACCACAAAGTGTTTATCCATTCACCTATTGATGAACATTTTTCTTTTGTTCTGTTTTCATGGAGTATCTCTCACTTTGGAAACAACAAATATGTTGTTGTTGTTGTTAGTTGCTGTGGAGTAGGCTCTGATTCATGGAGACCTTATTCATAACCGAACAAAATGTTACTGGGTTTTCTCCCATCTTTATGATGCTTGGTATGCTTGAATTCATTGCTGTGGCTATTGTGTCAATCTATCTCATTGAGGATTTCCCTCATTTTCACCAACCCTCTACTTTACCAACCAAGATGTTTGTGATCATTAGGGTTGTGTGCCTACTTGGCTGGGCCATGATTCTCAGTGGTTGGCAGTTATGATGCAATTTGACAGTCATATGGTGATGTAATCACCTCCATGATGAGATCTACATAATGCGATCACCTCCAAGATGGGATCTCCTGTGAGCTGAGGGGGAGTTTCCTTGGGAGTGTGGCCTGCATCCAACATAGGTGGACTTTCTGGCAAGGCTTGTGGCCTTTTGCTCACTCTGGATCCTGTAGCTGGCTCTTGTTCATCTGACTTCTAGTTCTTGGGACTTGAGCTATTGGCTTACCTGCCGTCCTGCCTGCCAATCATGGGATTCATTGGTCTCCACAGCCTGTGAGCCAGAGCCCTGCCCTCTGACCTGCTAATCTTGGATTCACCAGTCCCTGCAGTTACATGAGTCAGAAGATGCCTCCAGTCTGACCTATGGACTTGGGACTTTCCAGCCTCTACAACCATGTGAGCCATTTCCTTGATATAAATCTCTCTCTGTGTATATTTATACACTCTACTGGTTTTGCTTCTCTAGAGAACCCAGCCTAAGACAGTGCCCTTTTCTAGAGATTGATCTTTCCTGATAATGTGTCCAAAGTTAGCAAGTCAAAGTCTTGCCATCCTCACTTCTAAGGAGCATTTTGGCTGCATTTCTTCTAAGACTGATTTGGTCATCCTTGTATGTCCATGGTATATTCAACATTCTTTGCCAACAGCCCAATTTGAATGCATGAATTCTTCTTCATCTTCCTTTTTCATAGTCCAGTTTTCGCATGCATATAAGGCAATTGGATCTCTACTAATGGCAGATTCTTGGATACTTATGGACTCTTCTGGAGAACTAGAAACCAGATATGTCATGTAATCAATTCTCTGATCATGTGGCAGTTGTCACTACATCCTCTAAGAGAGAAGAAACCAAACAGCTGGGGAACATTTTCTTCATGTCAGACATTTTGCTGGGCATTTAACATATCTTACCTCATTTCCTCCTGGAATGAGTAGGAAGGCATCCTGAATACCTTCGTCAGAAAGCATAGTGCGGAAAGAATGTGTATGTGTCAGTGTGTACACTCATGCATGCGTGCATGCATACACACACACACATGCACACTCACACACATTATTAAATATAACAGAGAAGTAAAAAAAAAAAGTCTTAACCTCTCTCTGTATGAATCAAGCAGGTTTTTGTGACAGAATGTTAATTTAGCTTCAGCCTGTAGATTAATGGCAAGTGCTTTGTTGAATGTAATTAATAATATGAAGGACTAGATGTTGAGTGTGATATCTGTTCACCTTGTATTCTACAGACCTTACAGGCAATAAAATGTTCCTGTATGTTGTACTGTATCTGTGTCTTGTTTTCACAATTATCTTCGCAACCGGTCTCACTCGGTTACCATTCCAGAGAGCTCCTCTTCCCTATTACAGCACTAATAAATTAGGGGTTCCATAAGTGCCTTTGTTCAGATTCATTTTCTTCTTTCAGTTAATGAACAGCCATCTGCAGCTGCTCCTCGATCTTAATCCATCTGCATAGAGATGCCATTGTTATATACAGCATTCTATAAATATTGCTATGTTGACAAGCTGACAGCAGATGGGGGGGGGTGATTTTTTTATTATTATTATCCCTGATTAAGAGAGAGGCCAGATTGACAACACAAGGGTCTGAGGTCCCTTCTCTTCTGTAAATTGTCTGTTCACACAATTATATTTCTAGTAACAATATTACGGTGTGCATTACAATCATCATTGCTGTTGTTATTTGTTATTTGCTGAGTACCACTTCTGCATTCTGCACTGTAGAAGACACAGCATGCAGGAAGGCAGAATTCAAACTTGAAAGGATTGAATATTCTTACTATAATAAGGAATCTTAATCAGCCTAACAGAACTGAGCTGTTAAAACAGATATGGTGTCTTGGCCATATTTACATGTCACATTTACTATAGCAAAGAAGTTGCGCCTTCTAATGTCAATCCTCCTCTTACAGAATGAGATGGTCTTCAGTTCCTAAGGTAAATCAATGCATTAGGAGAGAAATATCTTCATTTAAATTCAGAATGTGAATGCTTTTTTAATGAGACAGCTTGAGAAATGACAAGTTTGCAATTAGTGGGAAGAACTTTCATTGCCAATGACTTAGGTTATTTCTACTCAGCAAAATGGGAAAGAAAACTATTGTCCAGGTTGTCTGGGGAGAAAATTCATTTATGGGTGCCTAATATATGCAAATAGGAGCCCTGCTGGTGCAGTGGTTAAGAGCTATGGCTGCTAATCAAAAGGTCTGCAGTTTGAATTCACCAACCGCTCCTTGGAAACCATATGGAGCAGTTATACTCTGTCCTGTAGGGTTGGTATGAGCCAGAATCGACTCGACAACAGCGAGTTTTTGGTTTAATATATGCAAATAATTATTTTGGGTGCTGGGAATACATTGCAAACAAAACTCATCTTTCCTGCCTGTGGGGAGGTTGTACTCCAGCAGAGCAAGAAAGACATTGAACAAGTAATCAAAATTTTGATTATGCAGAAGAAGTGCACGGTGCTATGGAGCATGTTATGGGAAGACCAATAGGGAGGGCGCTTTCAAGCAGTTGGCCTGTAGTGTGTTGAGTGCAGGGCTTCAAATCTGTTTGTTCCGGTTTGAACCCCTGCTGAGAATTTGCATTTCTAACAAGTTCCCAGACAATGCTAACGATGCAAATTAGGGATCAATTTTAAGAATCACTAGTAGAGTGAAAAACCAAAACAAAACTCATTGCTGTCGAGTCCGACTCATAGAAACCCTATAGGACAGAGTAGAACTGCCCCATGGGGTTTCCAAGGAGCAGCTGGTAGATTCAAACTGCCAACCTTCTTGTTAGCAGCCGAGCTCTTAATCACTATGCAACCAGGGTGGTTCCCAAAATTTATTATATATAAGAATCATCTGTGGATCTTGCTAAACTGTAAATTCTGATTCAGTATGTCTAGGGTGGAAATGCAAATTCTCAGCAGGAGTTCAAACTGGAACAAACCAGTTCAAAGCCCTGGTTGAATGGTGGCCTCCAAAATAGTTCCACTCCCTAATTCCCGAAACCTGTGAGAGCTATCTTATTTGGGAAAAGGTTGTTTGCAGGTGTAATTAAGTTAAGGATCTTGAAATAAGGAGATCATCCTGGATTATCTAGGTGGACCCTAAATCCAATGACAAGTACCCTTATACAAGAAAGGCAAAGGGAGGGAGAGGAGGAGAAGACATAGAGAAGAGAAAGCAATGGGACCATGGAGGCAGACATTAGAGTTATGTGGCCACAAGTCATGGAACGTGGATAGTCACCAGTAACTGGAAGAGGCAAAAAACAAATTCTCCCCTAGAGCTTCCGGAGGGAATGTGGCCCACCAACATTTGATTTCAGACTTCAGGCCTCTAGAATTTTCAGAGACTAAATCTGTGTTGTTGTAAGCTACCCAGTTTGTGGTAATTTGTGACAGAAGCCCTAGGAAACTAATGCATGGCCTAAGATCTATTTCTCCCTCAATTGCCAGGGGGTACTCAAGGGGGAGGGGAGAAGATGGGTGACCCTTCTAATCTTTGAATCTCCCTTTGATAACTGGACCTGCAGGCTAACAGACCAATGGTCTTTGCTAGGAGGAGAGTCCTTATCTAGGGAGTCATATTAGCAGGGTGTCTTGGTTTAGTATTGCTTATAGTAACCAAAATTATGAGGCATGTTCCCCAGAGAATATGAAACTCTGGTGGTATAAGATGGAGATGTTTCATTACTTCAGTGTAAGCCTCACATGTAGACCATATTTAATATTCTGAGTTGGAGAGTGAATGTCTGATGCAGGGAGGAAGGACCTGGAAAGGCCAATGAGGTATCTCAGACTTCCCACTGATTTGTCCATGCCTTTCAATTGCTTGCATTCTAGAAATTATTAGTAAATTTTTGTTACTAATTTGGATTTCTGAGTTGTATGAGTCTGATATGACAATCTGAAACCCAACAAGCTGTGCATAGGGGCATTGCAAGAATCTCTAAAAAAAGTATGTGTAAGTTGACATCTGGAGGATGAATAGATATTAGCCCATGTGGTAAGCAGAATTCCAAAACGACCCCCAAGATTTTCTTGCCTCCTGGTGTGCACATCCTGTAGAACACCCCCCATTGTGTGTAGACAAGACCTGTGACTAGACTTGTGAATATGACGGGGTAGTCACATCCTTGATTATGCTATATGGTAAAAGTGATGAGATAGTCCTTCCAGTGATTATCCTACATTATGTAAGACTGTCTTAGCAGACTGAAGACAGATTCTCCTGCTGGCCTTGAAAAAATAAGCTGCCATGTTGTGAAGGGGCCTATGAGGCAACTGAGGCAGGCTCTAGCTGCTGAGAGCAGTTCCCAGCCAACAGTCACAAGAAAACTGGGACCTCAGTCATACAGCTGTAAGGAGCTGAATTCTGCCTCTACGAGTTTAGAAGCAGATTTTCCCCTAGTCGCCAGATAAGAATGAGGCTCACCTGACACCTTGATTGCAGCCTGGTGATACCCTGAGAAGATCCAACTAAGCTATGCCTGGCCTCCTGGGCCACAGAAACTGTGGGATAATAAATGTGTGATGTTTTAAGATGCTAAGCTTTTGGTAATTTGTTACATAGCAATAAAAAACTAATAAAGTATTGAAAGATAATTTGAGGTTGAGTAGAGTTGAGATTTGAAGACAATAATTTTCTAAGACCTGTGACTATTGCAAAAAAATGGGAATTCCAGAACACTTAATCGTGCTCATGAGGAACCTGTACATAGACCAAGAGGCAGTCATTTGGACAGAACAAGCGGATACTGCATGGTTTAAAGTCAGGAAAGGTGTGTGTCAGGGTTGCATCCTTTCACCATACTTATTCAGTCTGTAGGCTGAGCAAATAATCTGAGAAGCTGGACTACATAAAGAAGAACGGGGCATCAGGATTGGAGGAAGACTTATTAACAATGTGCGATATGCAGACGACATAACCTTGCTTGCTGAAAGTGAAGAGGACTTGAAGCACTTACTGATGAAAATCAAAGACCACAGCCTTCAGTGTGGATTACACCTCAAGATAAAGAAAACAAAAATCCTCGCAACTGGACCAATAAGCAACATCATGATAAACTGCGAAAAGATTGAAGTTGTCAAGGATTTCATTTTACTTGGATCCACAATCAACGCCCATGGAAGCAGCAGTCAAGAAATCAAATGACACATTGCACTGGGCAAATCTGCTGCAAAAGACCTTTTTAAAAGTGTTAAAAAGCAAAGATGTCACTTCAATTACTAAGGCACACCTAGCCAAGCCATGGTGTTTCTAATCACCTCATATGCATGTGAAAGCTGGACAATGAATAAGGAAGATCAAAGAAGAATTGATGCCTTTGAATTACGGTGTGGGTGAAGATTCTGGGATATACCATGGCCTGCCAGAAGAACAAACAAATCTGTCTTGGAAAAAGTGCAGCCAGATTGCTCATTAGAAGCAAGGATGCAAGACTTCATCTCAAGTACTTTAGACGTGTTGGAGATGAATTGACACAGCGGCTGCAACAATGGGCTCAAGCATAACAATGATTGTGAGGATGGCGCAGGACCAGGCAGTGTTTCATTCTGTTGTACGTAGCTTCGCTATGAGTCGGAACCAATTCGATGACAGCTAACAACGACGTGACTAAAGAGCTAAGATTGCATTCGATCTGACACCAAAACTCACTCTCTTAATATACATTTAATGGCGGTTGTTTAATTGTAGAAATTCATTGAAACAACAAAGTTTTATACTTGCTAAGAAAAATTAATATGTAGTCTTTTGTTTCCACATTACTCTTGGTGCCTTTTTTAAACTTTAGTTTTGAAATAATTATAGATTCACAGGACGTTGAAAAAGTACAGACAGTTCCTGGTGTACCCTTCACCTAGTTTTCCTCAATGGGTACATCTTACATAACTATAGTACAACATCTAAACCAAGAAATTGGTATTGGTGTAATGTGTGTATAGTCCTATGTCATTTAGTCACATGTGCAACTTTGTGTAATCGTCACCATAATCAAGATACAGAACTGTTCCATCACTACAAAGACTTCCATCATGCTACCTCTTTATAGTCCCACCCACCCCACTTCTCTACTATGCATAACCCTTAGCAACCTCTCATATGTTATCCATCTCTATAATCCTGTCATTTTGAGAATGTTATTGCCTTAGTTATCTAGTGCTGTTATAACAGAAATATCACAAGTGGATGGCTTTAGCAAACAGAAATTTATTCTCTCACAGTTTAGGAGGCTAGAAGTCCAAATTCAGGGTACCAGCTTCAGGGGAAGGCTCTCTCTCTGTCGGCTCTGGAGGAAGGTCCTTGTCATCAATCTTTCTCTGGTCTAGGAACTTCTCAATGCAGGAACCCCAGGTCCAAATGATGTGCTTTGCTCCCAGGGCTGCTTTCTTGGTGGTATGAGGTCACCCTGTCTCTCTGCTAGCTTCTGTCTTTTATATCTCAAAAGAGATTGACTCAAAATACAATCTTATCTTGTAGATTGAGTCCTGCCTCATTAACATAACTGCCCGTAATCCCACCTCATTAACATCATAGAGGTAGGATTTATAACACATAGGATAATCACAGCAGATGACAAAATGGTAGACAACAACACAATGCTGGGAATCATGGCTCAGCCAAGCTGACACATATTTTGCAGGGACACAATTCAATCCATGACAGTTATGTAAATAAAACATGCAGTATGGGATTTGTTTTTTTCACTGAGCATAATGCCTTTATGATCCCTCCCATGTTATCTGTATTAATAGTTTCTTTTTATTGCTAAGTAGTACTCTTTTTATAGGGGCTCTGGTGGTGCAATGGTTAAGGACTCGGCTGCTAAACAAAAGGTCAGTGGTTCAAACTCACCAGCTGTTCTGTGGGAGAAATATATGGCAGTCTGTTCCCATAAAGATTTACATCCTTGGAAACCCTATGGAACAGTTCTACTCTGCCCTACAGGATCATTATCAGTCAGAATCGATTCAGAGGCAATGGGTTTTTTTTTTTTGTTTTTTTTTTTAATTCATGCGATACATGTTTAACCATCCACTTACTGAATGACATTTTGATTTTTTCCAGTTTTGGGCTATTTCGAATAAAACTGCTAATAATGTTCATGTACAGACTTTTGTGTGGACATAAGTTTTTATTTCTCTTTTATAAATGCCCAGAAGTAGTGGGACTGTTGGGTTGTATGGTAAGTGTATGTTTAGGTTAAAAAAAAAACAAAAAAAAAAAAACTGCCTAACTATTTCCCAGAGTGGCTATATGATCTCACATTCCCGTCAGTAATGTATGAAAGATCCAGTTTTTCTACATCATCACCAGCATTTGATATTATGACCATTTCTTATTTTAGCTGTTCTAATAGATGTGCAGTAATACCTAATTAGGAGCCCTGGTGGCACAGTAGTTAAAGCCCTTGGCTACTAACCGAAAGGTCGGTGGTTCGAACCCACCAGTCACTCCATGAGAGAATGATGTGGCAGTCTGCTTCCATAAAGATTTACAGCCTTGGAAACACTATGGGGCAGCTCTACTTTGTCCTATAGGGTTGCTATGAGTCAGAATCGACTCAACGGCAATGGGTTTGGATATCTCATTATGGACTTAATTTGCATTTTCTTAATGATGTTGAACATCTTTTTATGTGCTTATTTCTCATCTTTACTTTTTTTTTTTTTTTAGTGAACTGTCTCTTCATGTCTTTGCCTATTTTCTAATTGAATTGTTTATTTTATTTATTTTTTTACTGTTGAGTTTTGAGAGTACTTTATATATTCTCTAGGAGCCCTGGTGGCACAGTGGTTAAGAACTATGGCTGTTAAGCAAAAGGCTGGCAGTTCGAATCCACCAACTGCTCCTTGGAAAGCCTGTAGGGCAGTTCCACTCTGACCTATAGGTTCACTATGAGTTGGAATCAACTTGACGGCAACGGGTTATATATTCTAGGTACAGATATGTCAGATATGGAGTTTGCAAATAATTTATCCCATCTGTAGCTTGTCTTTTCATCCTCTTAAAAAGGTCTTTCACAGAGCAAAAGTTTTTAATTGATTATATATATACATATACCAAAAAACCCATTGCCATTGAGTCAATTCCTATTCACAGAGACCCTCCTATAGGACAAAGTAGAACTGCCCATATGGTTTCCAAGACTGTAACCTTTACAGAAGCAGATTGCCACATCTTTCTCCTGTGGAGCACCTGAGCATTTAACCACATGTATGTACACACACACACACACACACACACACACACTATATAAATAAAACTGTAGAGACATCAGCTTGGAAGTCTTTCCTAATGTCATTGTCATTTGGTTCAGAAATTCTGCTAGTGATTACAATTCGTATCTTGGCAATAGCACACGAGACAGCAAATGTCACAGTTTATTCTATACCAGGCACCTTAGAATAATATACACGGAAAACTCAGAGGACATGTGGGTAAGCGGCTACTAATCTATGTAAATTGTACATTAAGATGGCCTATACCTTATAAAATTTTTGAAACACTTTCACTCAGGATTGTAACTGTTTCATAAGCAGCATGAGAAGGATTTTTTCAGAGTCTGAGATTAAGAAATTTGGAAGGTGGCATTCAGGGAGATAGAAATTATACAGTGCAATTGAGTACACTTTCTTTAGTTAACAAAGTTTGAAGGAAATGTCTGTGCTACGTTTCATAGTCGATTAATTCAAATACACAAATTGGAAAGCAAAATCTAAGCTCTCAGGGATTGTGTTCTATAATTTTCATTTGAGAACTATCCTTAGAAAGGATAACTCAGTGGGGTGACGAGGTTTACTGTGGGAGTAAAGAGAAAATGAAGACAATTATCTACCTTTTTAAGTTGCCTGGACATTATTTATTTGCTTGATTTACTGAGATCTCTTTAAGAGTGTTAACATAAAACTAGAAGATGAGTATTTTCACTTGTAAGTATCAGCTTCTGTGTTATTACTTCCAGGTTTCGAGTAACAGATGAACTATACATTGTAACCGTGCATGGTGTTGCTTCAATTACTGTCTGGCTAAAGCAGCAGGTAACTTTAATCTATGCACAACTAATCTATTCATCTCTATTAGCTGAGGGGAAAGTTTTCCTTGGCCTTTTTTTTTTGATCATCAAATGACTAACTGCAGCAATAACCAAATATTCTAAAATCACCTTGTTTCTACAATATAATTTCAATATTTTGTTTGAAATATTTCTTAATATGCATCAAAAGGAGAAGTTTCAATATTTTAATTTAATATGTTCAAAGTATTCAGAGTTCTCGCCCCAGGAACATTTGTTTAAAAGATACTGGTTTGAATAGTAAAGAAGAGGCAACTTTGAAATTAATAGATGCATAGCATACACAATATTCCATAAAGCGACTACGTTTTACCCCTCTCTATGAGCTACTGGCTTTGGACAAAGAAACTTTTATAGTGGTGTCCAGCTTGTAGAATCAGCCGAGACCACCCCTTCCACGAAGTAGGGGGTCAGCAATTCAATAAGGTGCTGGTAGATTGACCTTACCACCAGGGGCTGCCCAACTGGGCCTCAGTGCTTATTTCATCCTTTCAGTTACGTTCCTTACAGATTCTTGCGGAAATAAGGGGGAAAGGGCACACTAGCTTGAAAAATCAGAACATACAACAGAGAGCAAAAAGCACAGTAACAAAAATACATTCCAGATAAGACTTTCTAAACTCAGAAAAACAAGGTGTCATGCAAAGGGCAGATGTGGAATGACAAAGCAATATCCTCTCGCTCCAATGATGTAATCATTTACTTTGGTGAGTGGCACTGAACTCCAGGAATATATTTTATAAATTAAATACTTATAATAAAACGTCAGCCTAATCTATCCCAAAAAACGTCTGTAGAATACCTTTCTCTCTTTTATGGTAGGGAAAGTGAAGCTAGTGGCAGTCTGCCATGGTTATGTGATATCCTGGCAAAAAAATCCTGCCTCATCTTATATCACAAACATATGGTCTGGTAATGGTTTTATAGCATATTCCTGTGGTGTGTTACTCCCATTTTTAGGAGGCCTCTTCTAGACAAGAGCAATATGTTTTCTTGTCAGCCTATCACATCAACTGTTAACATATGTCTCTACTCTTAGAGTTTACATGGTTAAAAAGTTGAAACTTAACCTTATGTTACTTGTGACCTAAATTCTGATTATGCAGTAAGGTTGATCCCCGGAGCTCATCTGTGTTGAAGTTACTGTTTCTCTATTTTTCTTTCAATTAAGGAACTCTCTCTTTCTTCTCAATGGTTAATATTCCTCAAGTCGCAACTGACTCAACTGGAATGTGTACAAAATATGGCAACCAGCATGGCAAAATGACTTCAAACTAAAGGTCGCAAACTAGTATCCCACAAGCCAAATCTGGCCCACAGATGTGTTTTCTTAAGCCTACCTAGTGTTTAAAGATTTTTTTTTGACTTGGTTGCCAACATTTAAAAATTGAGAGAGTTTCAAATAGAAATCTTGATCCTCAAGTTCTTTGGGAAAAAAAAGAAAAAAACAAAAACACTGGCAGGCTTAGTCTACATTTTCACATGGCAACAACTGGTGGATGATGGGTAGCAACTGCCTCTTCCCTAGCAGTGTTGCCTCTCTGGTTCTCCTCAGTCCATCCAACAAGCTTTCACTTGTTTACATTATATGTTCAGCCCCTGTGGACATGTGAGTTTGAGATGTCTTCTCTCAACTATGTCATTTGGGGACTTTGAGAAGACTTAGTGCTGCGTGGCCATGTGAAATAAATACTCATGAAAGACAACTAGCTATTCTCAAATATCTGGAGGACTGTTCTTGAGGAGAGTGATTAGGTAAATAAGGTGCTGTTGCCTAAAGGGGCAGAAAGAATTAGTGGTGGTGATGGTGGTTGTGTGCCTTCAAGTAGAATCTGACTCATAGCGATCCCATGGCCCCATGTGACAGAGCAGAGCTGTCCATAGGGTTTTCTTGGCTGTAATCTTCATGGGAGTAGATTGCCAGGTCTTTCTCCAGCTGAGTGGCTGGGTGGGTTCAAACCACCAACTTTTTGGTTAGCAGCTGAGTGCTTAAACGTTATATCACCAGGGATCCATAAAGAAAGGAAAATTTTGCCCCCATGTAGCAAATAGCACCTTTGCTTTTTACCACTGATAAAGCCTGACCCATGCCATGGTATTTGCAATCCCCTCATATGCATGCAAGAGCTGGACAATGAATAAGGAAGCCCAAAGAAGAATTGATGCCTTTGAATTATGGTGTTGGTGAATAGTATTGACTATACCATGGACTACTAGAAGAACGAATAAATCCGTCTTTGAAGAAGTACAGCCAGAATTCTTCTTAGAAGCAAAAATAGCAAAACTTTATCTCACATATTTTGGACATGTTATCAGGACAGACCAGTCACTGGAAAGGACACCATGCTTGGAAAGTAGAGGGTCAGCAAAAAAGAGGAAGACCCTCGATGAGATAGATTGACACAGTGGCTGTAACAATGGGCTCAAACACAGCTCGAGTTGTGAGGATGGCGCAGGACCAGGCAGAATTTTGTTCTGTTGTATGTGGGATTACTATGAGTCCTAATCAACTGGGCAAACCTAACAACAATAGCAATGGCATCTTGAGGAATATGGTAACCAGAAAGGAATGGGCTAGCCTGGGGCTAAGTGAGATTCCTGTCACCCGAAGGGTTCAAGGAGGGTGTGGGCTTGGTGGGCCATCTAGCCACTTAGCTCAGATGTTGGGGGATGGAAGCATTGGTTGATGAGTTAGAC
>NW_004443943.1:3277625-3291186 GCF_000243295.1 Trichechus manatus latirostris
AACAATATTATTGTGCTGCTAAGATTTACAACTTTAACAGCTATCATAGGAATTACGTTTTAGATCATGGAAGGAGAATATATTGTTAAACATGATTTGTGTACAGTATAGTGCCGGCTTTTTCTCAAAATGTGAATATATAGAGGACTTCTGTTGCTGGCAATATGTCAGAGCAGATATGGTTAAAAAAAAAAAAAAAAAAACAAACCTCCTGCTCCAACACTTGGAAATGCTGAATAAGACACAGACACCTCTTTAAATGCAAAGCTGAGTTCACAAGTGAGGGAAATCCACAAGTGCCAAAAGCTGAGAGAGGAGCCCCAGGAGTTTTTCTCACTTATCTTTCTTCTATACCGCACATAGCTTCCTGAATCTCTCGTCGGGAACTTCAACTTCTCCTCTCTATTATGCAGAGACATTCGGCTCTGACCCAGTCTTTACACTGTGTACCAGTTTTCCTCAGAAAGAAAGTTAGCCCTCTAATAAGAACCAGCTCTTTTCAGAAGATAGTCATATGACGCGCGCAAGATTTTGACATCTTGCTATCCTACCGACACCACCCCATTAGTGGTTCCAAAGTGTTTCTCCAGACAAGTGCAGTGTTCACCCCAAGAAGAAGTCTGTTATATAGAATTTTCTCCATTTCATTACCCAAGTTGTGAATTGGCCAAGAACAGTCTTCTGTGAGGCAAAGTTGGTGTCATGGGGTCTCTCCTTTCCTGTGAACAAAGGAAGGAGGCTCAGAGAAGCAGCAAGCCGCGGGTAGGTCTGGTAAACACACATCCAACCTATCAGAAGCTGCTCCTTGCATCACTTCCCAAACCTTTCCTCTACTGCTTCTGGATACTCATTGAAAAGTGACACTGATGATGATTTGCAGGCCTATGTCTGCTGATGAGCGGCTCTCTGTTCAAAGCAGACATCAGGCCTTTTGAATGGAGAGTGAGGGCTGTGAAAAGGGACTTTTCAGAACATAGTCATTAACACAGAACAAAGTCAGCATCAAGAAGGGCTTTTCTGGAATCCAAGTGAGGCATGAAAAACTTTGAGATACCAATGGAGAGAATTGGGGACATCGAGGGGCTATGTTAAAATATTTAAAGTTTTTGAGACTGAGCTTGGTTCGGTCTGACTCATACTTCAGCTCTTAGCTCAAATATCCTTTCTTTAAGGAATGTCTCCTGATACCCCAAAATCTTTATCAGATCCTCCTGTTACTCATTCTCATAATCCCTGGATTTGTATCCTTTTTTGTCACTTGTGACAATTATAATTGCATAATTAAGTCATTGTATGATTAGTTGTTTAATACATATCTCCCTCTGGAATGCAGAGGAAGGCAGACTGCATCTCTCTTGCCCCTGCCCTCTTTCCAGAGCCTAGGATGCACGAAGCACAGAGCAGGTTTTATTAAATGAAAGAGCTATAAAACTATTGCAATGATATGGTTACAGTCATTACAATACTACAACGGTTTTTGCAATGCACCTTGGGGCAGTGTTTTTGAAACTTTTTAAAACTGCCATCCAGTAAGAACTACATTATATATCATGACCTGAGTACAAACATACGAACAAAATTAAACAACAACAACAAAAAAAGTTTCTCTAAACAGTACTGACCATCGTCACATGCAATTCACCCTATAAGTTTCTAATCTATTCTATTTCAGTTTTTAAAAGTGCTGGTCTTGACCCTCTAAATTGATATCAGGACCTACTTATAAATTGTAACCAACAGTTCGAAAAACACTGCCCCAGAGCACTTTATCTTCATAAGACACAGTTGATGTATCTTATGATCGGATGTGTTTAACTTTGCCTTTGTTCATCTGTCTCTATATATTTCATAGGATTTAGACAAAATAGTCTTCCTAGATACAGTATAAACAGTTGTTAAGGGCTCCAAAACACCTTAAATTAACTTTCAGTTTGCAATGCCCTGCTGAAGGTACTTACAGGTAGAGGGTTCTATGGGAAAGATAGTCCAGCATGCTAAAGTTCACTGTGTCTAAGGTAATAATTTACTTGCAGGAATTATAATTTACCTGATATTCTGACTATACATTTGTAATCAGCTTTGGATTTCTTGCCCAGCTTTACTTTACAACAGAATAACATATGCTGTGTTACAGATGGAAGTCCCAGGTTATTTAGCATCAGGGGCTCTGGGGTCTTGTGATTCCAAACTAAAATTGAGTGTGTGCATAAACCATGCAAATTTGGCTGTGGCCACATGCTCAACATTGCTGAAAAGAAATCAGGCAACAAGTCTAGAAATAAAATGCTTCAAGGCTGCTTCTCCTTGATGGGGATGTTTTTATTAGAGTTGGAGATTGAGGGTTTTAAAAGTTAACACTCAACTCTTAATTCTCATGACCAGATGCACTGTGTTTTCTTGGCCACCAAGACAGGCTCGGGTGGCTAGTTGAACTGGTCCAATGTTTATCCATGCTGGTAGTGTGGGAGTAAACTTAGTGAGCTGACCAAAATTTTTGTGTGCTTAATATCTGAAAAACAGTTTCCCAAATGGATGACTGGAGTTGTATTCTTCTATGTGTGATGATGTATCAGTGGAAGGAAGGCTCTGTCTTCTTTTCCCTGCTGGCCTCAGTACCACATAGGTTGCTTAACATCCACTTTGCCAAGAAGTTATCCCAAACGTAGGTGTATTTAAAAAAGTATGAAGTCCAAGTCTGGCTGCAGGAAGATCTGTTCAGGCCTAACACATGGGGTTATACGAGGCCTTTTCTCTATTGTACACCGGTTCTCTTTTCTCCAAGGGTGTCATGCCTTAAAATTTTGAGAGTAAAGTTTGTATCGAAAAGTAAATCTTGTACAAATATTGTATGATCTCATTTATATGAAGTAGGCAAATAGATAAAGACCAGGGGTGGGAGGAACGGGAAAAGGGGGAGTTATTGCTTAGGGAGCACTGAGTTTCTATTAATGGTGGTGGAATAACTTGGAAAAAATAGTAGTAATGGTTGCAACACATGATGGCTGTAATCAATGTCACTGAACTATACATGTAAAAACTGTTGAACTGGCAAATGTTTTGTTATATATAATTTACCACAATAATAAAAAATAAAAGTAAATCTTTTAATTAAACTCTCTATAGCAAGGGTACAAATCATAAGTACAGCTCAATAAATTTTTACCCAGTGAATATACCCATGAAATGAGCACTCATATCAAGAAACAAAACATTTCTAGTTAGGTCAGAAGTACGACCCTTGTCTCATTCTAGTCATTATCTCTTTCCCAAGGATAACTATTATCCTGACATCTAATATGATAGATCACTTTGCCTATTTTTGCATTTTATATAATTAGAATCATATAAAGTATAATATTTTAAACCTAGCTTCTGTTGCTACACTTTAGTGTGTGAAATTCATCCAGTAGTTGATGATAGCTGTAGTTTGTTCATTTTTATTGCTGTATAGAATTCCATTGTATGGATATAAAATAATTTTTATATCCATTCTACTGTTGATGGGCATTTGGTTATTTCCACTTTGGGGTAATTATAAATAATATTGCTGTAAAGAGTCACACAGGGAGAAGACACCATCTACATGCTAAAGAACTCCAAGAGATGCCGAGGGCTACTGGAAACTGAAAGAGACAAGGAAGGATCTTCTGCTACAGCAGACTGAAGAGCAGGGATCTGCTGATTCTCTGAATGTGAACTTCTAGCCTCCAGAACTGTGAGACAATAATATTTTTGATGCTCTTAAAAAAAAAAATAAGTAATGCTGTTATAAACATTGTTGCACACTTCTTTTGGTAAGCTTACATCCACATTTCTGCTGCTATACCTAGAAATGAAATTGTGGGAAAATAAGCTGCATGTATATTCATCTTTAGTAAAAACTGCTAAACAGTTCTTCAAAGTGGTTGCACCAATTCACACTTCTACCAGCAGTGTATGCAAGGTCCAATAGCTCCACATTCTTCTATTGATAGTCCTTTTTAATTTTAGCCACTCTGGGGGGGGGGGAGTTTTAAATTTCAAGAGCATGGACTTTGGAATTAAACAAACCTGACTTTTATTCTGGTTGTCATGTTCTAGCCGTTTATATGGTGTCAGGCAAGTCATGTTTCCTCTCTAAATCTTGTTTTTCTTATGAGTAAAATGGAAATAAAAATAGTTATCACATAGACTAGTTGCAAATGTTAGATGAGATGATGTGTGTGAAATAATAATCACACATCATCTCATTTAACATTTGCAACTAGTCTGAGTGGTAATTATGACTATGTACCACTATGTGAAATATTTACCTACACCAGGGAGCTTAAAATACAGCAGTTATAAGCAAAAAACAGTAATAATAGATCTGTTTCCCATCATCAGACTTGTAAACATCTACATTCTCTAGAGTTGAGACTATGGGTTAGTCTTGTCATTGTTCCTAGAAGACGGGGTTGCTATGTCTTTCAAGATTAAGAAGGTAGAACCTAGTCTTTTATAATCATCCAGAAAATGTATTGGGACATGTTTGGAGCAGATGTGATTTGGTTATTTCTGTCTGCTATTCAGGGCTGAGAGTCCCATCATCATATCACAGTGTCATAACAGAAACGGCTTGGAGGAAACCAAGGAACTAGCAGGTGAAGACACATACTTTTATTGCTCACCAAATTAAGAACAAGAAATGACTGTTTGGGGGCATCAATCATGCTTTCCAAATGCTTTTATAATAGAGTCTCTATACGAATGTAGTCATTTGTCAAAACTTCACCACATCTTCTTCTGCAAAGAGGTGTCATCTTGCCTGAGGAATTGAACAGTAAAGTTGTTTATAGTCTGTCTTCCTACCTAATTTATGGAAGCCAAAAAAGCCCTCAGTGTTAGAAAAATGAGCCCATAATTTTAGAAGACATGGAAAAAGCTTTAGGCTGGCAGATCTCTTTCAACAATTGGTATCAATCTAACAGCTCTTCAAATACCAGGATTTTGTCTACACAATAGGAAAACAAACATTTAAACAGAAAATAAAACCTTAGAGAGAACTGTGGTTGCAGGCTGAAAGTGTACCACTCATTCTCTCTCTCTATAGCTGTATTATTGGGGAGGGGAGGAGGAAAAGGTGGTTTTTATGAGCTTTTTCACTGGCTGTTAGGGACTCACTCCCATTTGGGTTCTCAAACATAAGTCTCTGGGCTCTTATTGAACCATGTTCTCAACTTGTCTTTAAGTTTCACAAGCAATTGTAGTGCTCCCCCCTCCCCACTCCACTACAAGGCTGTTTAGAAACCATGGAAGACTGAGTCTTAAGTAGATAAACCTAAAACACATTTGCCCAACATAGTTTCTTTAATTTTTAAAGGTTTGTATAATTTAAATCCATGTGTTTTTTATTCACTTGCACTGACATCATCAAAATAGCCTCTTAAACAGCTGGTTGAGCCTTTTTTAATAAAGTTCTCTGATGACTTGTTTCTTTTGGAAAAGTGTATATATATACATATATATATTTTTTTTTTTTTTTTTTTTTGGCCAAAGGCAAATGAACTTAAATGCCAAAAGATCTGGATTTAGATCAGACTTCCAAACCTGTAAATCTAGGAGGGAGATGGTGGTGTTGAATTTTTAGCAAACAGGCCTCTGACTCCCCACTGAAATTAGGAGGAAAGAAGGAAAAAGTACCATCTGGATGAAGTTCATGGTCAAACCTAGTGTCAGAAGACTAAATAAATGTCTATATTTTCTGCTTAGTTTTGTGCCAAATCTGAAACAAATCAATGTACAATGTGTACTGGATTATTATAGAAATGCGATCCACTGCCAAGTAGTTAACTTTTCCACCATCTCTGGTTATCATGAGTAAACCACAACGCCGTACTCTCCAGAGGTTAGAAACCCAGCACACTGTGGCTGCCTGGGTTTGTGAGATGTGATTGCTTTAACAGGGTCATTTTGGAGAAACGTCCTTCACTAAACATTGTAGATGTTTATATATATATACACGTAGATATCTATCTCTCTCTGTGTCGAGATATATATATACATATGTATATATCCCTCGCGACTTTCCTCTTTTAATAAGAATACCCTCCTCTAAAGTCACCGTTAATGATTCAGCAAGTGAAATTATAATTGGTGTACAAAATGTGTAAAGGATTTCAGTTTTTAAATATATCCATATGCTGCAGTTGAAACAAAACTCTGAAGCTTTTTGGTATTAACAATTGGAGACTGTTTTTCTCCTTGTCAAAATATATATGGCTAAGCAGTAATCAGAAAGATGTATGGCTGGAAGAAGCTGAGTTTTACAGGAATCTGCGAAGCAAACAGGCATTCCGATCTCTTCAAGCCCTCCAGCAGATCTGCAAAAAACCAATTCTCCATTTGAGAAACAAATGTGTCTGCCATCACGAAACTCTGCTAAGGATAATTCCCCTAGAATAGGAAAATTAAAAGAGAAAAGAAGAAAGGGATGAGTTTCTCTGATTTATTTTACAGTCGAGATTTCAAAAGGAGAAGCTTTATATATACACACTCTCACACAAGAGTGCATAAATATTAATAAATTTGGGCTTCTAATAAAAATAGAAACCAGAACTTTTATAGTTGTATTATTGCTAACAGATTTGATCCCATCATTCTCTTTTAGGACAGAGCAACTGTTTCTCATAGGGTAGAATTTGTTTGTAGTGAAAATGGAGACTTCAAAACCAGTGTTCAAAATCTAGTTTGTATGGTATTGAAAGAACATTTATGAGTTTTACCAAAATGTCTTCTTTAAGAAACTTTAGTAAGAAAAAATTCAGATTTACAAAAAAAAAGGATAATGCCTCCTGTATATTTTACTACAGGTCAAGGTTTGTCACAGATATTTAATCTTTACAACCCTTGTCAAGGAAGTTAGACTGGAGATCATTGTCCCCAACTAATAGAGGAGCCCTGGTGGTGCAGTGGTTAAGAGCTCACCTGCTAACCAAAAGGTCAGTGGTTCAAATCTACCCGGCAACTCCATGGAAGAAAGATGTGGCAGTCTGCTCCCATAAAAGATCTGTAGCCTTGGACACCCTAAGGGGCAGTTCCATCCTGTCCTGTGGGGTCGCTATGAGTCAGAATCAACTTGACAGGAATGGATTTGGTTTGGTTTTGGTCCCCAACTGATAGCCATAGAAACTCTGACATACAGACGTAGAGCATAATGAATGAATTTTATGTAGAGTCACAGAAATTTTAATGGATTTACTGCAGGGTCCATTAAATATGAACTTCCATTATGCACTGAATGACTAGATAAAAGTTAGAGATTAAGCACATAAATAAGGCAGGAGAAAAATTTAAAGGAGATACCACCCATTGAAGATCAAACTCAAATTACGGGCTGCCAGTGACAAATAGCATTTGATTTATATTTTCAAATAATTCTTTTACTGTATAACATGAAGTACATCTCTATTTGCATTATTAAGCAATAGAAATTTTCAAAAGTGTTTTTATATATTGACTTTTCAGCACAATCTAGAGACGCTATTTCATATTGACAGTGAAATTGCTAGACTGACTTAGCTATGTGACCTTGGCAAGTTACAAACTTTTTATACTGCAGTTTCCTCATTTATGAAATGACACTGATGATATACAGACATATTGTACAAGAATGAGTGTACTAAAATATGTGAAAGTCTTTTCAGTTCCTTGTAAAATACAAAGATACTACTATGTTCAATTAGCTCATATGTATAGTTATGTAGGCATATTTCTCTCTTTTGCTCAAATATTTCTCTGCTTATATAATCATAAGTTGTCAGAACGGAAAGAGGCTATATAAATCATGCAATTCTATCAAGAGAGAAAATAGAGCCCCAAAGAAATGAAATGATTTATCCAAGATCACAAAGCTGCAAAGCTGGTGGTTAATGGTCTAAGTAGGTTTAGGTCCCAAGTCACTGGAACTCCCAATCCTGAACTCCTAGGGAGGCACTCTAGGACAGTGATTAAGAACATAAGACTTGATGACAGACAAATTGGGATTCCACCTCTGACCAACTCTCTGCAACTATAAAATGGGGTTAAAAACAATATCTATCTCCTGGCATTACTATAATGGTGTTAAGCACTTGGCACAATACCTGGAAGGTTTTAGCACTGAAAGAAGGTTATCTGTTGTTACCGTTTTCTCACTGCATTTCACTGTCTCTTGAGACATCTTAGCCTGCAGTCACTTTTCAATTTTTTAGGTGGCCCAGGAGTGTGAAGGGACTCCTAAATGGCCCAGATGGGTCTAGTAAAGAGTAATAAGAGCTAACACTGAGTGCCTTCTACACAACACTTGGAGACAGGTAGTATCATGATGAGGAAGTAATTTGTTCAAAGGAACGTAGCTACAAAGAGGCTCCAGAGATCATGTTTTCATCATTGTGATGTGCCACAGTTAAAGCAATCACAGCCTCACCAAGTTCAAGTGAGCAGGGATGGAAAGTCAGGGCAAATGTAGAGCCTTCTCCATTCACTAGTAACATCTGTAGACAACTGCCCTCTGAGGAATTATGTGCATATAACTCCCAATCTGCAAAGCAAATAGTTCCACAATTGCAAGGTGGCAGAATCACCACTGGCCAAATCTCCCAAGAGTGAAAACAAATGGAAAGCTACATCCAAGTCCCCATGGATGCTCTGTCCAAGGCCAACCTACTGGGGCACTTTCCCTGCTAATGGGAAGCCTGGTGATCAAGCACCCGAGACATTGCAGCTCAAGGTTAAAATGGTTGATTTCTAGGGGAAAGCATGCCCACTGATGCTATCATTCTTGAAGTAATATTCCTCTCTCATTTCTGGGAGCACTAGATTCATGAGCACGGCGGTGTTAAAAAGCTCATTTAAAAACAGAAACGGACGTTTAATTATTGTTTGATTTGGGGTTATAGCCTTTCATTTTTCAAACATCTTAAAAGCAGAGAATGAAAATTTGTTACCTAAGAAACTATTGAAATTCTCTTAACTCTTCTGGGTATGCATTATGTATTCTGCGAGTTCTCTGCCAGGGATATAAGTCAGAAACTCTCCCGCTGGTTTTGATTACAGCTGCAAAGTCACAGATTTGAACAGCTCTAGAAAATCATTCTTCTGAACCTGCACATAAATATAAAACAATTTTTTATCCTTATCACATAAACCTTCAACGAGGTTCGCTTCAAAGTAAATTCCAGTTCTCTTCTCACTTATCATTTTAACAATTAGCAAACCACATCTTTTTTTTTTTTTTGGCAACAAAGATACCTCATTTGCATATGCAAAGGTCATCGTGCTGGTTCAGGTTATTTAATATCAAAGTGATGATAATTTAACAATCTCTTTCTCTGGATTTAGATAAAATACAAAATTACCTTTGGCTTTTATATTTTGTCCATTTACGGACACATGGTAAAAATATGAGATTAAGATAATGGCATGAGCAATATAATGAACCATCAGTTAAGCTACGGTGAACTTACTTCATGTCCAGCTTCAGCTCTTTGCGCTGTCACTCTGTTATTTAAAACGGAGCCGTCGCATTTCTGTAAGCGATATCAAGAACATAATTTGCTAAGACGCCTCTTTATTTGAGGCCCTGTCAGGACTGGCAATGAGAAATGACACAATCCCTCAGTTGGAAGTGACAGGCGCCAGTATATTAGTCCAGCGCCTGTGTATTTCTGTGCTGTTTTTTGAAAAATTGCATTTCCTTTGTGTAAGCAGAACAAAAAGAAATAGAAATCGGTTCCGTGTGAATTCTGTGGTCCTCTATATTAAACTGTAATTGTTTCCTGGTAAAAAAGAAAAACAAAAAACCAAGCCTGCAGGATTTCCTGAAAAATACTTTACAAGGATGGGTACTGGGTCCAACTTGCTTTTTTTTCTGTGCTGCCATGATTGATTACACTGCAAGGAGCTGATAGGTTTGCTACTGCTGCATATCCAGAAAGTTCTTTCGTCTTAAACAAACTGCAATCTTCCACCAAAAAAAAAAAAAATCTTTACGTGGCATTCACTTTTCTAGCTTCTTGGCTAGTGGTTGGTTTTCAACCCCGGCAGTGCTTTGAGGGCCCCAGTTTGTATACCCAGTTGCTTCAACACAACCATGAATACAAGTTATTTAAGGCAATGGCCAGGCAGAAATTGGTAATTTGATCTAGTTAGTTCCATAGTGATGCAAATGGTTAAGTGCTTGACAAGTAGCCTAAAGGTTGGCAGAACCCACCCAGTGGTGCCTCAGGAGACAGGCCTGGAGCTCTGCTTCCGAAAGGTCACCGCCATGAAAACTCTATGGGGGGCAGCCATACTCTGCAACACACAGGTTACCGTGAGTCAGAATCAGCTTGACAGCAACTGGTTTGGTTTTTTGTTTGTTGGTTTTGGTTTACAAATAATAAAGCCCTAAAAATAGTAAATCAGAGCTTTGGGCCCCTTTCTGTAAGGATTCTTGTGTTAATTGAGTAACAAGAGCTAAGGAATAAGAGCTAACTTTTCCTAGCCCATACTATGTGCCAGTCATTATGACAGGCACATAACACACATTATCTTATTTATTCCTCACGAAAGCATTGTAAGGGTGTATCATTCTTTTCTTTTTACAATAATATTAGCGATAACATTTTCGAGTGCACAATAATTGCTAAATACTATCCTAAGCAATTACACACATAATTTTATGTAGCCCTTAAAATAATCCTATGAACAAGCTGTCGTTGTTATCCATACTGAGCAAACTGAGGCTCAGAGAAATGAATTAACTGACCAAAATCATATGACTAGTCAGTGATGGAATTAGGACTCATTAAAACACCTCCCATCGAAAACATCAGCCCCATTTGTCCTTCTATACCTTTGACCTTCTAGTTTTTGACTTCTTGATCTCTTCAATTCTTGACTCCATTTTAATCTGACTTAACATATAAAAATGTGTACTGGGACTTGGGTGCAGAGGCAGGTGAAATGTGATTTGTTCTGGGGTCCTTGAATCTTCTTCCATACTCCCCATCTCAGTGTGGCCACGCACACTGTTTAGGATCATACATAGGCCCCAAAGCTAGAGGTTTCCTCTCTTATGTCCCTGGATGTGCTTCCAGGTAAGGTCTGGCAGTATAAAAGGAATAAAGATTCATATGTATTATTAAAAAATACATTTAGGATAATGACATGAGCATTCTAATAAACTCCAGCTGTGACAGCTTGATTATACGTTCAACATGGGTATTCATACAACAATTTTTTAAAATCATGCCTTGGTGCTTTAGAAGGCAATGCTAATTAATTTCCATATAATTATTTCTCATATATGAGTCACAGACACAAATAATGGAGCTGTGGAGGTGTTGTGTCATGAGAAGTAAAGTCACAAACATTAAAACCTAGTTAATTGGGAAGGACTCATCAGTGAATGTACCTTGACAAATTCTCTATCAATTTAAAGAGGACCGAAGAAGCAAAGCAGTGCACCAAGTGAGAATATGGAGGACCCTAAAGGTCGCCAAAATCAGATCAAATAAACATTTACACCCAGAAGTTAGTTATCAGAAAAATTTTGTAGTCGAGGATTTTTGGTTCAGTGGTAGAATTCTCGCCTTCCATGCAGGAGACACAGGTTGACTCCTGGCCAACCCAACGCACCTTATGAGCCACGATTTGTCTGGCTTGCGCGTTGCTATGATGCTGAACAGGCTTCAGTGGAGCTTCCAGACTAAGATGGACTAAAAAGAAAGGGCTGGTGGTCTACTTCTGAAAATCAGCCAATAAAAACCCTCGGGATCACAATGGTTCGATCCCCAATTTATTATGGGGATAGCGCAGGACTGGGCAGCATTTAGTTACGTTGTGTCTGGAGTCATCACCAGTAGGGGCCAACTGGAAGTAGCTAACAACATCATATAGGGAATCTTTGTAGATAACTTCGTAATGAATACTTAGCTTTGGCACTTGCCATGTGCACAGCTGTGGTAAGGAATAAAGAAGGAAACAGGATGAGATTCAAAGCACAAAGAATGTGCCAGGCACAAAATAGAATTATGCCTGGCACACGGTAAGCAGTCAATAGGTGTTAATTATTATCATTGCTGTCGTGTTGTCATACTCTTGCCTTCTCTTTCTAGATATTCTTCACCAACTCAGGGCATGCCCTACCCACTTACCACTACTTTTTACTGTTTAAAGGCAAAAGTAAGGGGACGAAACAAAGATGGAAGAGGTAATTAGAAACAGGGAAACAGAGAGAGTTGCTGCCAAGAGTTGATGAACCTCTAACCCTCTCACCTTAAGTATTTACAAGGGAGTTTATGAACTCAGGCAGAATACTTATCTCAGTGTGCTCATCTATAAAATGGGAGGCTGGATAATATTAAAGCATTGGCTTCTTCCACGCCAGACATGCTGTTTTATAAACTAAGAATAATAGAATCTCAATGTACAGTTAAAGGAGCAAAGAACTCAGATTTCTGCTGAAACCCCTGAAAGTCAGTGAGAGGCACTGTTCGCATGTGCAAGACAACCGCTACACTTCCTTTTTTGCCAGAAATGGAAACAAAATCTTCCTTAAACATAGCTATTCTTGCTGAGTATGGGCCATTATGCTGTGACTAAGGAAGTTCTTAAGAACTTTGTGAGGACAAATCAACATGTGATATCTCCCTCTTAATTTCACAGGAAGATAAAAAGCATAATGCAGGCATATATACATATATACACACGTGCTATTGTGCTTACAATATTTTTTCATGACACACTCTTGATATGTACAAAAGCTTTTTGTTTGTTTGCTTTAATAATATAATATACTACCATACAACCAAGCCCAACATAAAAACTAGAACATTAGCAATAAGTTACATATAGTTCATTGGTATTACCCCCATCACATCTCTATTCTCCCCTGAAAATAAGCATATGCTAAATTATGTGTCCAACATTAGCTTGCTTTCCATATATATAATTTTATCATAACTAAAAATTAGTCTCTTGTTTTAATTGTTTTTAACTTTAAAAATGCTGTATCACATCCTGAGATTTACTATTTTTATTTCAAATCATTGCCAAAATTGGTGTATTTTATTTTATGTAGTTATACTGTATTCTTTTTTTTTTTTATTGTGCTTTAAGTGAAGATTGACAATTCAAGTCAGTATCTCATACAAAAATTTATATGCACATTGCTAGGTGAACCTAGTTGCTCTCCCTATACTATGACAGCACCCTCTTCCTTTCCACTCAGGATTTCCCATGTCCATTCAGCCAGCTCCTGACCCTCTCTACCTTCTCATCTCGCCTCCAGACAGGAGCTGTCCATTTAGTCTCATGTATCCACTTGAGCTAAGAAGCACACTCCTCACCAATATCAGTTTATGTCCCATAGTCCAATCTAATCTTTGTCTGAAGAGTTGACCTCGGGAATGGTTTCAGCTCAGGGCCAACAGAAAGTCTGGGAGCCATGTCTTCCGAGCTCCCTCCACTCTCAGTCAAACCATTAAGTCTGGTCTTCTTACTAGAATTTCAATTCTGCACCCCAGTCTTTTCCTACTCCGTCAGGGGCTCTCTGTTGTGTTCCCTGACAAGGTGGTCA
>NW_004443943.1:3299224-3300946 GCF_000243295.1 Trichechus manatus latirostris
ATATATATATATATATATATATATATATATATATATATATATATATAAGGTTTTATATAGCTAACCTACTGAGTCATGGAGTGAGACAGGGAATCCATGCAGCCTGAAGCCAAAACCCACCCTCTTGACCAAACCGCTCTGGATTCCTCAAAGCACTCTGAGCCATCTTCCAAATTCCTTAGTTATAAGAGTAATCATTGTTAAATTCAACCACACAATTTTCATCCCTAGCTAGAAGACCTTCCTCCCACAAGCCAAAAACTGAAATTGACAGCTTTCTTGGAATAGAGGTTTTTTCATCAGTGTTTGATTTAAAAAAAAAAAACGAAACCCTCATATATCCATTTTTTGACTTGTTTCTGTGAACCGTTCATTAATGAACACAGCAGAATGAAAGTTGCTGAGACTGTAGAGGTTGTAAGGAATTCTGATGAAGAACTGTTGTGTTACTGGTGTTCCAGACTGTCATATGACGGAGTAGTCTTATAATGCCTCAAATGTTTATTTCTTAAACATCTCCGCATAATGTGACTATAGCATCATAGGAATTTAATTTAAAATGTATAAATTAGTGCAATATTTGAATATTTTGCTGACATGCAAAGCTGCAGCATTTTCAGTTTATCAAATATTATCAGTATATGAAAGCTTCAACTCATTAGGAAGCTAAAAGAATACACTGTTGCCAAGTTCATAATCAGTCAGTCAGTGAACATTCATCATGTGTTGTGTGCAGAATACTGAATTAGGCAGTTGGGGCATGATAACAGAAGCAGAAGACTCTTCCTGTATCAAAAGATGTTACAATTTAATTGAGGAAATTATCTAAATTTAAGAGCAGCTTATTAGATATCAAATAGAAATTTAAATGGTATAAATTAAATTGGTATATACTGAAGTAACCCAAAGTAAAGAGATTTTAGAGAAAACCGGTAAAGGAAATGCCACTCGCACTGAAAATCATAACTTCTTTTGAGTACCTACTATGTGCAAGGCTCTGTATCTCATTTTAATGTTCACAATAGTCCTGTAACAGAGTAATATTTTTGTCCCCATTTTAAAGATGAGGAAACCAAGGACTAGAAAGTCTACCAGTATACCTAATGTCACCCAGCTAGTATCAGACCAGTCAGGATTTTAACTCAGGTCAGTCTGTTAATAAAGCTGATGTGCTAGCCCTTATGGATACTGCATTTAAAGAAACTGCATTAAGATGGGTGTTGGCTCTGGAGAGATGGAGAGTTGAAGGTGAACACATTCCTGGAGAGTAGAGCAAAGACATGAAGGTGAAGGATTATGTGGAAAATTGGCCACAGATCACCTTCTTGAAAAAACTTTTTATTTTGAACTAATTTTAGACTTCCAGAAAAGTTGTGGAAATAGTACAAAGAGTTCTCTTAGACCCTTCACCTGCCTCCCCTAATATTAACATCTTACATAACTAAAGTACCTTCATTAAAGCCAAAGAAGTAAAAGGAAGGAAATGATAAAGAGCAAAATTAATGCACTAGAAAACAAATATACAACATAATATTTTAAAAAAACAAAAGTAAATTTTTATAAGACTAATAAAATTGATAATCCCCTAAGTAAACTAAGTGTCAATAATCGAGAGAAGGCACAAATGACCAATATCAAGAATGAAAGGGAACTCATCAGTTAAAATTCTACAGATCTTGAAATGATAATAAAAAAAGACATTAAGAAAACTTTATTTCAATA
>NW_004443943.1:3303625-3305112 GCF_000243295.1 Trichechus manatus latirostris
TTAGAAGCAAGGATGGCGAGACTTCATCTCACGTACTCTGGACATGTTATCAGGAGGGACCAGTACCTGGAGAAGGCACCATCATGCTTTGGTAAAGCAGAGGGTCAATAAAAAAGAAGACCCTCAATGAGATGGATTGATACAGTGGCTGCAACAATGGGCTCAATCATAGCAACGATTATGAGGATTGGGCAGGACCAGGCAGTATTCCATTCTGTTGTACTTGCGGTCACTGTGATTTGGAACTGACTTGACGGCACCTACAGCAACATTATTGAATATAAGGTCAACATATAGAAATCAATTATATTTATATACACCAGAAACAAACATTTAGAAAATAGAATTTAAAAATAAAATAAAAGCTAATAATAAATTTAACAAAGATGTGAAAGACCTATACAAAGAAAACTACAAAACATTATTGAGAGACGTTAAAGAAAACCGAAATAAATGGGCGAGTACATCAGACTCATGAACTGGAAGACTCAATATTGCAAATATGTCAATTCTCTTCAAATTGGTCTATGTGCAATACAAAGGGCTATTTTAAAAATCATCTGATTAGTTGATTTTTAAGAAAGAACAGGTGATAAGCTGTATTAGAGACAGATGTCAAACAATATTTGTCTCATTTGGATGCTTCCTTGTAGAGACAAAAAAATAACTATTACAAGTTACCATCTGTATATGTGTTTTGTCTTTTCACCATCTCTACTGCTCCCACCTTTGTCCAAGCATCATCGTTTTTCACCTGTATTATTCAATAGCCTCCTAACTAGTGTTTTTAATTCCACCTTTGCCCTCTTTTGTCCAATCTCAAAACAGCAACTTGAATGAGTCTGTTAAACATAAGCCTCTGTCTGTGCTTCTCCTGGAACATATTAAGAACATTTCTACCTCAGGGCATTTACACCCACTGGTCCCTCTCTTAGAAAACTCTTCCTTCAGGTGTCACATTCCTTCCTCCCTCACCTCTTCTAGGTCTTTACTCAAATCACTTTCTTTGTCAGGCCTTCTCTGTCTATCCTATTTAAAATAGCAAACTTCAATCTCACCCAACACTCTCTACCTTCCTTCCCTCTTTATTCGTCTCTATAGCAAGTATCACCTTCCATTAAACTATGCATTTTACTTACTTATCAGCCTTCTCCCTCTTTACAAAGAATGTAAGCTTTGTGGGCAGTGATTTGTAACTGATTTGTTCACTGTTATGTCCCAACATCTATAGGGTTGCTTTGGGTTGGAATCTACTTGACGGCAATGAGTTTGGTTTGGTTTTATAATAGTTGTCCGGCATGTGGCAAGCCCTCAATAAATATTTGTTAAATAAACTAAATAAATGAATAAATCAACGATTTGAATGACACTTGAAACTCTCAAGATGATTTTCATAGAAGAAGCCATAGTAATTTTTTCATCCAGGCTTGATTTTATTTTCATATTCTTGTTTGGTATTTTTCTCACTAGTCCACACTTAGACCCTC
>NW_004443943.1:3305465-3311372 GCF_000243295.1 Trichechus manatus latirostris
TATTTCTTTATGCACATATAAATTTTAAATTAATACAGTAAAAAGTTGAACATTTTTGGCTAAGGAGGACAGTAAGGTCAGATGTCAAATGCATAATAAAAACATTCTATAACCAGACCAGAAAGTCATTCTCTGATCTTTGGAGGGTGTTTCAATAAGATTTATGGATGACATTTCTCCCTCTTTTTTTCACCATTTTGATAGCCTTGCTCTTAAAAGACTCATTTCTTTCAAGAATAATCACTCTAGCAAAAAAAGAAAATCTCTACATTTCAACAATAGTTGGGTTTGTTAAGGTTTTAGCTTTAAAAAGAAGATAAATAAAAATGTCCTTTGGAGACGAATGACTAATGCTGTGCTCTTTAATTATTTGTAGAATATTTACGAGTAATTTTGGCATGCCACCTATAAAATTTTTGTTATGTCTAGAATTAATAATCACTTCAAAATACCTAACTTTTGAAAGAAAACATTATGTAAACTGGTCATTTTCTGGCAGCCAACATCCTTTGACCTTCCTCCACATGGAAAATAAAGACTGTTTAAATTATTGTCAAACAAGGAAAAATTATTATCAGGCTTCCAACACACTTAGAAAATTTCCTTCATGAAGTATCTTGGGAGATGATATTAGTACATTCTAGGGATTTTATAAAAATATCTTGGTGGGTAAAATGATTTACGTAAACTTTTGAGTAAAAAAAGGGAGGGGAGGAGAGAGAGAGAATAAATTTCCCATATGCACTTCACCCACCCCCACTCCCCAGATTACCTGCCCCCCACTCCTCACCTCCCCTCACCCCGCAACTGCAAGGCAACATGGTGTCCTGGACAGATAGGATTTTCAAGACAGTCAAATGCAGATTTAAATCCCAGCTCTGCCACTTACTAGTTGTGTGAACTTGGAAAGCTACTTACCCTCTTTGGGGCTCTATTTACCCATCAGTAAAATGGGTTTGGCAATACTTCAGAGAGGGCTATTGTGGATTTCTTTGCTTCTCTTACATGTAGAACTTGTGGCATGTCCTTTTCATTCCCAATAACTGTCTTTCCCCTGGCCTGAATGATCTTGGACAAATAAGTTCATTCATCTGGACCTTACTCTCTCCTATCTTCTGTCTCTCTAGGAAATCTGATAATTAGAAATAATAACTAAGAAATATATAGTGCTTACTATGTACTATGCACTGGTCTAAGTAAATTCATTTCTTTTTCACACCAGCCTTATGAGATATGTGATCTTATTATCTGCATTTTACAGATGGAAAAAAATGAGGCAGAGAGAAGTTAAGTAACTTGCCCAAGATTTCACAGCAAGTAGGTGTTAGGAGAGCCAAGAGTCGAACCCAGAGTCTACACTTAAAACCATTATACTAAAATACACATCATCTATTTTAATTTGATTGCTGAATTTAATCCAAGATGATACCTCAAGACAGTTTTTCTTTGAACGTGGGATTGAAAAAGACAAAACAAAAGAAGTAAGCTAGATGGCCCCCAGCAAAAGACAACCATAAACTATGGCCGCAGAAGGTAGGATTACATGTTGGCCCTTTGCTGGGGTAGACTGTTCTTTGCCTAGAGGTCTTTGTGCAGGACCTAAATAGAGAAGCTGATATGGGAAATGTGATAGCTGAAAATAATGCTTTCTGATTAATTCCCAGCATTTATTGCATTCTTATCAAAATGAATCCAAACCGTGCATCCCAAAAGCCAAATTATAGCTTATGTTTATTGAATACCTATGCTGTAGCAGGCTCTGGGCCAAGTTGGTTCTTAGATAATCTCATTTAATCATTACAGCAATCTTATTAAGAAAAAATACTATCATTTTGTGGATTTTAATTGATATGGAAACTGATGCTGCAAAAGGGTAATGAATTTGCCTATGATCATACAGTTGATAAATCGAGGAACTGGGGAAAAAACTTGCTCAACAGATTTCACTGACTGAATCAAGGAAGAAATTTTGCATTATAGAATATTACAACTGAGTTCCTGAGGTTAAGACTCTCTGATCCATACCACTCTGAAGCTGATACCAGTGAAGTGACATCCCAAGGCCTGCAGATTTTTAATGGCAGTGCCAGACTTAGAACCCTACTTTCTTATTAGCCCACTCCTGTATTTTTCCACCACACTGTACTATAACCTCTTACTTGGGGTTATAGTATGATCGCAGAATCCATCTGGACATAAATTTTGAAAAATTCTGAAACGTCTGTTTTCTGCAGTTAATTTTAAGGGGATGGGAGAAGAGGAGTCAGTGAGGTTGGAGAAGCTTTGAAGGTGGGTCAAAGAGGATCAAATATGGAGGAAAAGGTCTTAAAAAGTGTCCTTAGCTGGCGCCTAGTGAACACTGAAGTGCTTTGTTCAAAAGAACTCAAGTAAAAATAAGCTGGGAAAAGTGCCTCTATAGGAAAAACAACATTTCGTGTGAAAGTATGATTTCAATAAGTCAACCGAGTCCAAGTTTAGATTGTGATTCATTTTACAAATGAAGTTACACCCCCGGATCATGTATGCATCCAATTTCAGCCTTTGGCCGTATTCTTCATCACTCTTGTGGGACATGTGTTTATTAAATTATAGCCCATGCCTTGTTCTGTGTTGTGGCCTGTTTATCTTGTAGATCTGAAATAACATAATTACTTAAAGCAAGTTTGAATGGCATATTATTAAATTCTCTTCGTTTTTTCTTTCCACGAACAGAAAGTGTTCTCATTTTCTAAATTTAAAATATTTATCTCTTTAAATTTTGATACAGTATTTTGATACATACACAATAACGTTAAAAGTTGTGGGTGTAATTATACTGTCAAATGGTTCCGTCTTCCCTCTTAATCTTCCTCCAGTATACTCAGCTTCGAAAGAGCAGTGCTGCCAGACTGTAATAAATCATCCCTGCAGGACTTGAATATTGTGCCATACAAGGGAAATTTGGGAAGGATACATATTTTTTAAGCAAATGCATATAGGCATTTTGTATTTGTACACGTGATTACATACTGTTGGCCCTTGGACTTAATTGTCTGACTTCTGAATTAAAGAGGAGGCAGTTAAGGATAGCAGATCTATTCCACGCAGACCCAGCTAAGGCAGTGCTCAATATGTACTGGTTGATTTGACTGTTCTATGTTGAATAGAGTGTAGACATAACACTACAAGTACCAACTATCAAGTGTCCATTATGTGCTAGGTATATTATGTTTAAAGCTCACAGCTGCTCTGCAAGGTAAATTGCTTCAACCTTTTGTATTAGATGAAAAAACTCTGGGGCTCAGAGTTTAAGCAGTTGAACAAAGTCAAACAGTAAATGTCAGAAACTGGGACTTAATTAACATCGGTTGGAAAACACTTTGGGAAAGGTTGACTTAGAGGATTTGAGTAAAGCCAACCCTAAAATTCTGTGATTTTAAAGAGCACAGATCATGTCTGACTCAAAGGCCCAATCTCTTTCCTTCATTCCATGCTACCTTCTAACATTTCTTAAGGAAAGGAAACTAACATTTATTGAGCACGTGCTTTCTGCCAGTTTCCATGCTGGCCTTTGGACATGTTGGTTGCTTCATTTAAATTTCTGAAACACTTCGGAGCCTCTGACTCTGCCCAGCTGCCTGCCACCATGGACAAATGTTAAGACCACTGAGAAGGCAGTCAAAAAATGTGAATTCTGTTCTCAGCTCTGCTACTTTTTAACCCTGTCAATAGGGTAGGTCACATATCCACTCTGCACATGAGTTCCTTCACCTGTAAAATCGAGAATAATAATAATGAAGTTACTGCCTACCTCAGTTTCAGTTAGGAAGAACATGTCAGAAGAGAATAAAATTATACATGTGAACAAAGGTGGTCACATATACAAGGAAGTCACATTGTATAAATGTAAAGTACACAAAGGCATGTGGTCAGTAAGAAGAGGGAGGCAGGAAAAGCGAGAGGGATGGGAGGGCTGAGAGAAAATAATTTGAACAGGGATAGTAAGTCCTTCTGTCATTCTACTCAATAGATAAGTCCCAGTGAAAAGGAGATGGTCAGCCTCAGTACCTCCCAGTTCCTTAGTACCTCTAGAAGTATGAATGAGCATCTCCCCGTGCTGGGTATGACTTCTAGGGATTAGATACATAGTTTTCTTAATAAGATGGCTGAAAAATGCAAGCTATCTGGTTCTCCAACAAAGAAAAGCTACTTGTTTTAGTGCTACCCCTAATCCCTAGTCTTTAGTTTAAAAGTTAGACAATTGAGTCCAATATGTAATTAAGTCCAAGTGTCAACAATATGTAATCATGTGTACAAATACAAACAGCCACTTGTTTTAATGTCTCTCAATGACAGAAGACATATCCTCAGGGAATTTTCAAGAATAATCTAGACTGTGCTTCTCAAAGCAGCAGTGGTGACACACTATTCTTTTTTCAATACCTTATAAACTAATAGCTGGACAATGACTAAAGAAGACTGAAGAAGAATTAATATCTTTGAATTATGGTGCTGGCAAAGAACACTGAATATACCACAGACTGCCAGAAGAATGAACAAATCTGTCTTGGAAGAAGTACAGCCAGAATGTTCCTTAAAAATGGGGATGGCAAGACTTTGTCTCACATACTTTGAACATGTTATCAAGGGAGACCAGTCCCTGGATAAGGACATCATGATTGGTAAAGTAGAGGGTTAGCAAAAAGAGGAAGACCCTCAACGAGATGGATTGACACAACGGCTGCAACAATGGGCTCAAGCGTAACAACAATTGTGAGGATGATGCAGGAGCGGGTAGTGTTTCCTTCTGTTGTACACAGGGTTGCTATAAGTAGAAATTGACTTGGCAGAATCTAAGAACAAGATAAACTAATACTTCTGTAAAATACAATACAAATTAATTACTAGAAAATAATCACTTTCTTGGTGTCCAGCCATGTCAAATGGCTTGCTTTCAATTCCAATACTTTTCTCACTGCTGGCCAGAAACAAACATTTGTAGGACTTGTACCAGCTAACAAACCATTCTTTGAGTAACACTGATCCAGATGACACACATAATTTAATACCAGTGCCAATTCTAGAACTCAAAACTCTCTTTAAGACATAGCATTCTTTGCAAATGAGGACTTTTTATTACCCTTTGGTATTCTGCTTTTTTCTTATCTCCTTGCTGTGGAGGGACTCAATGCCCTTAGACTTTTGTTTTACCAACTCAGCCCCTCCCTCCAACTTCTCCATCCTTCATTCTCACTATAGAGCCCTATGTTTTGGAAACCCTCTTCCCCAAAACACTCTGTGTTCCTGATCTTTCCTTTCCTTCCTTATTTCCATCAAAATAGACCCATCTTATGGCCCATTCTCTTATGGCCTTCTCTATCATACTTAATAGGCTAGATCAATGATTGATCAATGATTTTATGCTGAGATTTGATGAGTTCATAGCTCACTCATTTCAATAGAATTCGATATATATGCATCTGTTTATTTGAGCCCACTGTATTTAAGGAGTTCTACTTGGAAGAAGGAGTCCCTGGGTGGTGCAAATGGTTAATTGTGTTTGGTTGCTAACAGAAGGGTTGGAGATTTGAGTCCACCCAGGGGTGTCACAGAAGAAAGCCCTGGTAACCTACTTCTGAAAAATTATCCATTGAAAACACTATGAAACACAGTTCTACTCTGACACACATGGGTACACATGGAGTCTGAACTGACTTCAACAGTGACTGGTTTTTTTGAATTTGGAAAGAAGTCACAAAAGATATAATTCCTGCTCTCAAATAGTTTATCATTGGGTTACCTATATCATATTTGAAATCAGCTATCAAGTTCTTCAACATTCTTACCCTACCTTCCTAATCAGATCTCATTTCCCACCACTTCCTAGACTGGCTGGTCTCTTCACTGTTCCCTGAACACACTATAGTT
>NW_004443943.1:3311960-3314306 GCF_000243295.1 Trichechus manatus latirostris
CCATGAAACTTTTTGTCTAAAAACAAGAGTTAATATCCATCAAAACTAGTATTCTTCAAAATATATGGTGAGAAACACTGATTGAGTTAAAATTCCAAGGTTAAAGAATTACTATTAATTTTGTTAGGTGTCTTAATGGCATGTGGTTTTGTTAAAAAAAAAAAAAAAGTCCTTATTTGGGTCTTTGTTTAGAGTTACATACTGAAGTATTTATGGGTAAAACGATAAGAAGTTTGAGTTTTGCTTTAAAAGACTTTAGGAAAAATAAAAGATGTGTTAGGATAGATAATAGAAGGTTGGAAAAATGTTGGTAAACAGTGAACTTTGGTGATGAATACATAGAGGTTTATTATGCATTCTACATATTTTATGTATTTGAAAAGTTCTGTTACAGTTTTATTTTTAAAGTCTTCAATACTTGAAATACATGAAGTGAATGAAACTTCATTAATTTGGAAATCACCTATTTAAATTCTGCAATCACTAGGACAATATATTAATTTGGTTAAACAGAAATTTGTTTTTGCTTGTAAAATATATTCAAAGGTAATGTAAATGTATCATTCCCTCAAAATATAGCAGCAAAGAGTTTAGAAATCTTCAGGAAGCTGTGGAGGTACCTCAGAGGCACTGTGAATGGAGCAGGTGATCACCTGGGCTCCTGCTTCCCCTTCCCCTGCTGCAGCTACAATCAAAGAAACTCCAATTTAATCTCTTTTATAGAGTGGAGATCCATGTGAGACTTTGTTTTTGAAAAGGGTTCCACTGGTTAAAAAATGCCGAAGCGCGAAAACCACTGCTGTACGCCATCCGCTTAACCCACATGGAAGTGGTCAACTAGACCCAATGTGGCAAAGCCCTTCATTGTTTTGATTTACTTTGATTTTAAAAACCTATAAGTTTAATTCCCAGGCCCTTCTTCCTGTGCCTTCCCACAAAGACCAAGGAGAGCTGCATTTTGCTGCTTTGCTGGATTTGTGGTTTATGCGTTGGCAGCTTGCTAGCAGCCACCGTTCTAAATGGTCTGGTGTATGTCACGCCATGATTCTTTCCAACAAGTTGCAGCAGGTCAGGAACCTGTGTGTCTCCAGATGTGATTCCCCACACTGGATTAGCACTTGGCCCAGCTCCACATCACCCCTGAGGGTACAAAACTTGGTCTTATGGACACTCCTTGTTCAGACAACACCAGAGGAAGAGCTTGTCCCTTTCTCCAAAGGCTTTCCTAGGAACTCCTTCTTACTTGGGTCTATTGGTCTATTGGAAGTATTTTGAATACCAAAGATTCCTATCTAGAAAGGACATTATGGGATCAATGAAAAAATAGGAAATACCTGTAAGTGTTCTCCTTCTTCTTTATTAGTTGAGAAATTGGAGGCCCAGTAAGGAGGGGAGCTCTTTCTAATGCACCCTGAGGTTCACTTCCTTATTATAGACTGTAGTGTACGGCTTCAGAACACCAGCTGTGGAATCCGTTCATCTCAGGTTCATCCCAACCATGCCACTCCTTACCGTGTGATTTTAGTTACTTAGTCTTTCTAAGCTGCAGTTTCCTGATCTCTAAAATGGGAATAACATCACCTACCTCATAGGGTTGTCCCAAATATTTCTAACTATGCTAAGTGTTTCACACATATTATTGTAAAATGAAAGAAGGTGAGAAAAGTGCACTTTGTATGAAGCCTGAACTGGTACAAAGTAGACACTTGATGTACTCTCGCACTTGTTGTTGTTATTGTTCTGGTGAAGGTGGTGGTGGTTACTATTAATAATATGATAATGCACCCGTGCTTCCCCAACAACTCTCTTAGTGAAGCAGCTTGGAGAAGCATGTCTCGCTTTGTAGTCCAGATTAGCTTCCTGGCAGACCTTACTATATAACCTTGGCTCCATGCACACCTGCCCACAAGCAATACAGTTATGCTCCGCAAAAAGTCCTTTCTGAGCAACGTCGGACCGCATACACATCAGTGGTCCCATAGGTTTTTGTTTGTTCTAAGGGAAAACAGCTCTCCTTTTATTATTTCCCCCTAATGGTTTTAAAAAACCCAAACTCCCACAGTGAACAAGCAGTGGCGCTCCAGGGCGCATCCCATCAGCCTCCCCTTCCCCCTTCCCCTCCTCCTAGCTTCACTCATCCACCCAGCAGCCTTGCAGCAGTTCACTCCCAGTGCCGGCCAGCGCCTGCCTTGGCTCCTTCACTCCTGCCTCAGATGCTGGCCTGGGCGCTGGGTGCTCAAGGGCTCTGGCTCCAGGTGGTGCCTGCACAGGATCAGGAAGCAGCTGCACCAACAGGGTGGCGGCAGCCAGGGCCACCACCACCAAACTCCTGGCACCCGCACACCC
>NW_004443943.1:3314461-3323473 GCF_000243295.1 Trichechus manatus latirostris
TGTATCCACTGGATACTGCTCTCGGGCTTTGTCTGGCGGCCAGGCAGTGGCAGGGGCTGCAGCCCAGACTGCTCCTGTTCCTCTGGCAGGCAGAAGAGCACACAGGATTAGGCTCGTAACCCAGGGACTGCCTGTGTGTAATATGGTGTTTGCACAACCTCCAAATCGCATAACATCCTATTTCACAGGATGTATTGAGGATGTTAAGTGATGCATGACTGTACTTTGAAAGCAAATTCCAGTTAAGGTGGTGACCACAGGAAGCGCTTAGCAGTCTCACTGTGCCCTCCCAGGATATGCCATTGTCCCAGCACAGTAAGTGATCATCAGGAGCACCTATTGGTACCAGACAGGGAACACACATTTATTTATTGAGTCATTAGCCTCCCTAGTGATTCCATGCTTGAAATAAAAAATGAGATGAATCCAATATAATATTTCTGGAGCAGTTAACTTAATCTAATTAGTCTGGCACCACTTTCTGAAAGCTGTAGACACTGGGGCAGATTTCCAAACACCATAGATGGAATACCATTTGCTGCCAGAAAATGGACAGCAGTCTTTCCAGGAACAAGACCTGATATACAGAACTCGCTATTAGTTGCTGCTCCAGCTATCTCCTTTGTTTCGTTTTCTTCTTCTTTTTTTTTTTTTTTTTCCTTTTCTCTCACTTCTGATACTTTTTAGGATAGGCAAAAGACATTGTCCCAAACAGAGTTAAGTTTCTTCTATTGATAAATAAATTTACTAAACTGGATGTCTCTTCTGAAAAAGAACATAAATCTCTACAAATAGGCTCAGTTTGGTTTCAGCACGTGAACAATGAGGCAACCTTGGGAGGCCAACTTTAAATACTTTAGAATGAAGCTTCTTAACAGACTCCCAAAGTATAGACAAGCAAGTCAAAGAAACTCCAAATGCCCTCCCAGCCCAGCAAAACGTCAAAGATTCTGATAGGAAGGGAAGCATGGGCCTCAAATAATGTATAGGCAGGGAGAGAGGGGAGAGAAAAGAAGAAAGCATCTGATTTATAAATATTTATAAAACAATCATTAGGCATGGCTAGAACATGCAGTTCTTCTCTGAGTTCACTGCTGGGAAACAATAATAAAAAGCACAGAATTATTCAAATAAAGGTGAAAGGAGATTTAATTCTGTATTTTTAGAAATCCACCAGGCTTTCCACAACACATACTGAGAAAAGGTGGGGCAAATGCGTACCGTGTAATCCCATACTTGGGCTGGGTGCAAGGAAACCAGCTCAGCTCTGGATTTCACAGCCACAAATTAGCCTCCAGCACCATCCAGTCAGAGCCTGGCCAACGGCATCCCCTGTAATTGGTCCTTTGCTGCTGTCCTCACCCCTTCTTTTCTGAGAGTAAGCAAAGTACACCTTGCCCCACCTACTCAAGAAGCACATGTTGACTACTCAGAAACCGAGAAACCAAAACCACTGCCATCTAATCCATTCCGACTCACAGCAACCCTATTAGAAAGAGTGGAACTACCCCACAGGGTTTCCAAGGCTGTAAATCTTTAGGGAAGCCAAATGCCACGTGTTTCTCCCTCAGAGCAGCTAGCAAGTTCCAATCACCAACCTTAGAACCACTGCGCCACAGGGGTGAGGGATGGGGGGTGGTGGGGAGGCGGGTGGCTGACTACTCAAAACCTGGCCCCAAATTGTTCGTTTTTAAGAAGAGGCCAACCTTTGGTCTCTCTCCCTCTCTTTTTTTTTTTTTTCCAAGAAGACAGTTTAGTAAAGTGTTTCTGAAAAGGGCTTCCATTGGTAAAATCTGCCTCATCGTATTTGTTCTGGGCCAGGCTTACACAAAATAGAGTAGGCGTTAATCTACGTCAGAGTTTCCCAACCGTGGGGACACTGCGCACCGCTGCACCAACAAAAGCAAGTTACAACTCTGCCCTGAGATATGATAGGGTGTAAATCTTTATAGTGATAAAAACCAAACTTTTTTTTAAAGTAACCATTCAAGGAGTTACAATAATTATAATTATCTTTTGGCATGATTTGAATATCTCCCTCTGTAAATTTCCTGAATGCATAAATTGTTATTTTGATGCTTAAGACCTGTAAAGATCTGTCTCGGACCATTTGACACCACCCATTAGTGCAGATAAATTTTGTCAACAATGACAAACAAGTTCTAGTTTCTAATAAATTTTTTTCATTATATTATTTGAAACTTTTGTATAAATTTAAAATTATATTTTTCCTAAGTTTATTTTTTTCTTATAGTAACTGTATAATTTAAAAAAAAAAAAAAACAAAACCTGTTTTCCTCGAGCCCCATATAAAAAATCCATTGCCATCAAGTCGATACTGACGTGTAGCGACCCTATAGGACAAAGCAGAACTGCCACAGAAAGGGTTTCCAAGACTGTAATCTTTAGGAAAGCAGACTGCCACATCTTTCTCCCAAGGAGCTGCTGGTGGGTTCGAATTGCTGACCTTTAGGTTAGCAGCCAAGTGCTTAACAGGGCTTCTTGAAGCCCCATGTAGACATCCTCAAATCAATTTCCTTCCTGTTTACTCCAGTGATACAAATAATATCACTTTCTATGAACAACTTTAATGAAATATAATATCTAATACTTAATTTCAACACTGCTTCTAAATCTGCTCTAAGAACTTTGCATGCATTTACTCTGTCAATGACCACAACAACCTTATAAGTTAAGTATTAATATTATTCCCACTTTACAGATGGGAGAACAAAAGCACAGAGGAGTAAAAACACTTGTCCCAAGTCACACGGCCAGGAGGTAGTAGAGCCTCTGGGATTCTAACTCAAAGATTATATTCTTAACACTCCACTATCCGGTCTCTCAAAAAGGTTGAGAAGCCTTGGTCTATGAGCATACATTCTCAATGGTGGTGATTTCACCCCCAGTAGGGTGAAATTTTGTTCTTGGCAGTCTGAAAAATCCTACTTTTTGATGTATAAAGCACAGATTACATATAGTTTATAAATAGATAACAGTAAATCAGTGGCATTAAAATTTCATGGTGGGGGCTATTAGGAAAAAAAATGTGCTTAGGGGAGCAACAATGAAAAAAGATTTAAAAACAGTGGTCTACGAGGTATAGTTAGGAGAATGCTACTGAAAGTCTTTCCCCAGCATCAGTGGTCTCCCTGAAAAACACACAGACACATGCACACTCAAACACCACACCCACATGTACCAAAATGTTTTCTTGATCGGCCAGCCTGCTTAGCTGCCTGAAATTTTCCAAAACAAAGAACCATTCCTTTGGATTATGGTAATGCTGCTCATAGGGAACTTTTTTAAAATGTAAACTCACTATGGAGGGTACTGTATTAATCTCTTCATATAAATTAGTGAAAGTGAGACTAGCAAGGGAATGAGAACAGACCAAGTCAGATTTCAGAAGAAGGGAAAAGAGACAGGCCAGGTGGGGAGGATGAGGTCTGTAGGGTAGGTCCAAAGGGCAATTCTAGGGGAAGCCTTGATAGGGTGAGGATTTATGACAGCACTGGATACCCAAAGGCCTGAGAAACTGGCGCTAAGTGGGGAAAGACAAGCATCACCTCATCTGACCTTTGGCAGCAGATAGAATTAGGCAGCAGATAGAATTAAGTTCTACCTACCAGCTTTGCATTCTTTGGCAAGTGACTTCCCCTCACTGAGTCTCAATTGTTTTGTCATCTATATAATAGGCCTTAGACTATAAATGCATGTGAAGTGCCTGGTGTGGAGTAGGCACTCAACAGCTTAAATTTTGGTTCTTCCATCTTCTTACTTTCCATTGTATTTTTATAATAATCATATGATTATCTCACAGTTTTATCCAGAGGTAGCCATGTGTGTAGAACAACTGCATTCTTTCCTTTTGTGTTCAGTTAGAAGTCAAGGGAAGGTGCAGCTTTTTCTCACTCCTGTCCCACAATAGCTGATTTCAATGGCACCTTCCTTTTGCTTCTCAGTGGCTCACTAATTGCATTACTGTACAGACACATCAAGGGCAGCCGTCCGGTGTTAGAAAAGCAAATTCTCCTCTTTATTTGTTATGAATTGAATTGTGCTCCCCAAAAATATGCGTTGTAAATCCTAACCTCTATGCCTGTAGTTATAATCCCATTTGGGAATGGTTTTCTCTGTTACGTTAATGAGGGTATTATTAGTATAGAGTGTGTCTTAAGTCAATCTCTTTTGAGCTATAAAACAGCAGATCAAGCAAGCAAGCAAACAAGCACAAACGAAGGGGAGATACATGTCACATGATACCAAGGAACCTAAAAGTAGAAGCTGAAAAGAGACATGGACTTTCCCTCAGAGCAGACAGAGAGAGAGAGCCTTCCCCTAGAGACGTCACCCTGAATTCGGACTTCTAGCCTTCTAAACTGTGAGAAAATAAATATGTTAGTTAAAGCCACCCATTTGTGATATTTCTGTTACAGCAGCACTGGATAACTAAGGCATCATTGTTGTAAATATTTCCAATGGGAAATTAAAGGTGTAATTTTTCAGAATCAATTGAGTAATACCAGGAGAGAATAAATAAAGGGCTTTTTCTCAGAAAAGAATCAGCAGTAAGAAAACTGATAATATCCTTTTCATCCTCCAAATCACTGGGGCTTTGATTTCGTTGAACTTAGGTTTACCTGATCTTGACCTATGTCATCAGTTTTGTAGTTCGGGGGAAAAGATGGTGAACGTGATCTTCTTAGAGAAAAGATGATATTTATCAAAAAGCTGAAGTACCTGAAGAAGTGGCGGTGATTGCTTTTAAGAAGCCATGCAGTTTCATTTGGGCCAAATTACTGCAATACTCTTTCTACCTGGAGGTATTGGTGGTTTAGTGGTATAATTCTCACCTTCCGTGCAGGAGACCCAGGTTCCATTCCCAGCCAATGTACCTTATGCATAGCCACCATCATCATCAGTGAAGACTTACGTGTTGCTATGATCCTGAATAGGCTTCAGCAGAGTTTCTAGACTAAGAAAGACTAGGAAGAAAGGCCTAGTGATCTGTGTCTGAAAATCAGCCAATGAAAACCCCACACAAGGTTCAATTCACAGCCGATCATGGGGATGGCACAGGACCAGGCAGCTTTTCCTTCCGTTGTGCATGGGTCACCAAAAGTTGGGGGCCAATTTGACTGTAGCTAACGAGCAAAGCAGAGGCTGTGGTGGCTCAGTGGTAAAGCACTGGGCTGCTAACTGAAAGGTCGGTGGTTCGAACCCACCAGTCACTCTGTGGGAGAGAGAGATGTGACCATCTGTTTCCATAAAGATCACAGCCTTGGAAACCCTATGGAGCAGTTCTACACTGTTCTATACAGTCACTATGAGTCAGAATGGACTCAGCAGCACACAACAACAACAATAACAACAACATTTCTAGATGACCATCTTTTTCAAATCTATTATGACTTCCACCACAGCGATGAGCGACAAACATCTATCTCTAATGACTAATTTATACCCAAGCCTGGAGTCAGGAAGGTCCCAGGCTGGGAGAATGTAAATGCCTTCCCTTCCTATTGAAAAGGTTTGGGAAGAATCTCTCACCAAGCCCTAGAAAGAAGTATGCCATCCAAGGAGACCATACGAGCACAAAACTTCCTTCAGTCTTCTGTTTCTCATCTGTGCTCTCCCACCATGACCCCAGTTTTCATGTCTGCCCCTTGCTAGGATCAAAGTCAACTCTTGCCAATTTCCTATGAGCCTCTTTATTCCTTATACATGACCCTAATTCCAAAATTCCCTAAACTGACTTAAGCAGGCCTTCTTTCACAGTGCTTGCATCCACCTGGCTCTGATTGGGCCTGTTCCTACCATTTGAGGGACCAAAGGAGTGAGACCACTTCACCCCTTTGACTATTCGCCTCTTAGGGAAGGGCATGGCCAGAGAAGGGCCAGAATGGAAATCTCTACAACTGTGCTGTCCAATACAATAGCCATAGATACATGTAGCTACTTAAATTTAAAATAATTAAAATTAAATAAAGTTTAAAATTCAGTTCTTCGTTTACATTAACCGTATTTCAAACGTTCAATAGCCATATGAGGCTAATGGCTACTGTGCAGATGTAGAACTTTTCCATCATGACAGAGAGTTCTATTGGACATTGCTACTCTGAAGCAAGGGGCTCAGGAAGGGGCCTCTCCTGACCATGCCTAAGGGTGGCATTACTCTGAGAGCCACTGTTGGACTGAAGTCTGTATATCATCCCCTAATCAGACCCTCCTGAAAAAGACCTCCAAATAGCTCTGGGCCCAGGACTTGCCATTTGGAACACTGATTATTCTCTTCAGAAATTTCCCAATTTAAATCAGGTTCTTTAAATGAGTGAGAAGGAAAAAATAATCTGTACATAACCAAAGCACTGAAGCATATTATTTTCCCTGGTTAAGTCCTCTGCTGTTCCACTTACCCTTCACTGTTAAAAAAAAAAAAAAAAAAGGAACGGTTTTTCTACTTCCAGCCTCACTAGAAGTTTAAGACTTCTAGTGCTATTCTCTTCTGAAGGTAAAGGAATTGTACAGGCGCTGGCACTGAGTAAATGTGCTATATAAATGTTTGCTATTAATAGTAATAGAAGTAATCTGTTGGATGAGCACTACATGGTAGATGGCCTGAGTCTGGATTTCCTTAATGCATGTGGCATTGTTTCTTCAGCTGCCACATGGGGGAGATGGTCCAGTTAGCAGGACTGGACATTGGTGGAACAGCTGAGCTGACTGATATGATTGCTTCGCTGCATTTTCAAATTTTTAGAAAGTCCTTCATGTATTGAGGACCAATCTGCTTGTATTCTGCCAGTTGTCCTCGCTCTGCCCCTGGAGTGACACATAGCCAGTATTTTCCTTTCCAGGTGACATTGCTCTAGTAATTGAAAGTGACTGCTATCTAACTGTGGGAGAAGGACATCATGCTTGGTAGACAGTAAGCCAAAAAGAGGAAGACCCTCAACAAGATGGACTGACACAGTGGCTGCAACAATGGGCTCAAACATACCTACAATTGTGAAGATGGCACAGGACTGGACGATGTTTTGTTCTGTTACACATAGGGTCACTCTGAGTTGGAACCAACACAACGGCACTTAACAATAATAATAACAACCTCTCTTACTATATCTTCACTTCTCTGGGGCAATAACGACTACTTTTTTCTTCTGTTGATTCTGTCTAGCAGTTTTAAGGTCTTTCCTTAGCCTATTTCCCTTCTCTAGATATATTTTAACTTATTTAGGATCCTTATAAAATATAAATTATGTGACCCAGAGTTGTATACAATACTTCAGATATGGCCTGACCATGGGTCATTTCTTAAAGATTATTGATTATACATAAATAGCTACTAGCTAGACAGATACATATGGTTATCTATATATGTATGTGTGTGTATATATATATACTAACTTGACAGGTTTAAGTACACACACACACACACACACACACACACACACACACACAGGCTCATTTTATCAATCCAAACACTTTCTATAACTGTGGCACTGGTGTTTTGGTGCACACGTTCTTTAATCTTTAACAGCTCTGAAGAACACACTGTTCTATTAGGTCAGCCCCAGAAAGGTCAGAGGGGTGACATTATTCTCTTGCTTGGCCGTAGGACCAGACATGTACACCAGTGGTTGTGATGACCTACTGCCTTTCTCCAAAGAAGAACCAAGTCTGTTAGCTAGGGAAAGGGATATTAAGAAGCTTACAAAGCCTGACTTTGAAAGATTTCCATCTTCTAAACACTGAAGTGGCAGTGACTTGTGTGATATACCACTCAGGTATTAGGAACTTTGTTTTCTCTTAAACAGACTTCGTATAAATACATAAATAAAAATTAGACTTATAAATCCACCAAGCATGTGTTCACCTTGTTTCACCTATAATAACCTCATTTTCTCCTTCTAATGCCTCCAAAGCACATGTAAACGCCAATAAGCAAAAGTTTAAAAGTTGGGTAGGTCTTATGCATCTGTGAAACAGGACTACTGGGGGCTTAGAAGAAAGCTATCATCATTTAAGGGAGATCAGCAGCATAGGTTTGCTACAGCTTGATTAAGAAGCTGCTGTTTATTTTTTAAAGAGGGAACAGAGAGAAGAAAACATTGATCTTCAATAATAAAATGACCTTTCTTCTGAACAGATCAGCTTCATAAGTTAAAATGATTCAAGGCTCAATCTAATATCTGGGGAATAGAATCCCGTTTCCAAAGACAGATGTGATTATGACACATAGTCAACAATGTTTTTCTTCATTCTTGTTTGGCCTGAATTTGAAGTTTTCTGGGAGGGAAAAGCAGAAAAGGGGTTGAGGACTTGGAGAATAATGGGAATTAAATGGGAATGCATTTGTGGTTCGATGTCTCTATTACTGAGTTTTATTGTTGGCTTAGGTAAAATATCATTTGGAATTTATCCTAAGAAAGTCTCCCAGGCCTTTTGGTAGACCATTCTCAAATTAAGGGATAGAGTCTGAGTCTCGTGAGGTTGTTTTTCATTAACCCAACAGAAAAACCATAAACTCAGAATGAGCAACAGAAGCCAGGCTGTGGGTTTCCCAAGTTACATCACAGAGCAGTTTAGAATGTGCTGTATGTATTATCTAGCTAGCAGTGGCTTTTTGTGAGTGTGTGTATGTGATGTTCAAAAATAGGTTTTTGTTGTTGTTGTCGTTCCATTACCTAAATGATTCTTACAGCTCTGTAACAAGTACTGAATACATAGGCATGGGATAGTAAGGATGTTCCTTGCCCACGCCTCCTAGATACATTTAAAAAAGAGTTTGGAAAGAGAACCTAGTTGGGAAAAAAAAGGAAAACCAGGTTACACGCCTGCCTTCAACATCTACTGGCAAGTCATTTAATTTTTATGTGTCTCTAATACTAAGTATTTAAAATGGCTACAACTTTATCAAATCTTACCATGTTACTACAATTATAATGATAGTAGGATAAAACAAGAAATAACACACAAAAAAGCACTTTGGAGGAAGGTGGGGCCAAG
>NW_004443943.1:3323573-3324382 GCF_000243295.1 Trichechus manatus latirostris
TATCAAATCTTACCATGTTACTACAATTATAATGATAGTAGGATAAAACAAGAAATAACACACAAAAAAGCACTTTGGAGGAAGGTGGGGCCAAGATGGCAAAGTAATCAGATGCTTCCGATGGACCCTCTTACAACAAAGACCTGAAAAAACAAGTGATTCGATTATATATGGCAATCTGGGAGCCCTGAACATCAAAGGCAGAGTTAAGGAACCAGAGTGAGTGGCAGAGGGAGGGAGAGACAGTTCGGAAGCAGTGAGGAGTTGCCAGACACGATCCAGCGAGAGCCTGAGCGCTTCAGGCCTGACCAGCTCGGAGATGAGCAGTGACGCAGGCAAGCATCAGTGCTCGGGAGGTGTATTCCACACCAGGAGAGACTCAGCCACTGAGAGTCTACTCAGCCAGGCAGAACCAGTGAGAAGCAGCCCTCATAGGCGAAAGATAAGTACCTACGTACAGCTTACCACATGGATCAAAAACACCCCCCTTATGGAAAAACCTCTCTCCCATTTACCTCCCCACTCCTTTTTCTGCACTGGGTCCTGGACCAGCTTCAGCAATTGCCGAGTGCCCTGGGTCAGAAGTAGGATCCGTCAGACTCCGGGAACCATTCTCCCTGCCTTGGAGAGTGAACAAATTAACAAATGGGGAAAAAATAAAATTCCAGCTCCCCTAACTCAGGAACCCAGGGTAGGCACAGCCCCTTTGCCTAGGTACAGGCTTAAGGGATCCATGGACTTTGAGTACCTTTCCTCCTACATAGACTTGTGTGGGCCCATCTCAACAGCGTAGACTCTCATTACCATAG
>NW_004443943.1:3339985-3341769 GCF_000243295.1 Trichechus manatus latirostris
CTGTATTTTATTACTTGATATTGTCTTTACTTCCTCTCCATTTGAAAGTTCTATACCTGTACTGTATATTCCCCCTTTTACTGTTTTGATGTCACCATTTACAGATTGACATCTTTGTTTCCCTGTTTTAAGTCTTTTAGTTTTGTTCTATTATTGAGAGTTCCTTAAGTAGGTTGGTTTCTGGCTGATGCTATCCTGTGTCCCAGACTCAGGTTGTTGTTTGATGTTGTTGGTTCTCTAACTGCAGGACTCCCTTTAATAATTAAGTTTGATTTGGTTTTACAAATTCCCTTAATTTCTGGAATTGTCCTAATTTTGCCATCATATGTGAGAGTGAGTTGTGAAGCATATGCTATTCTTGTTGGTAGACTTTTTCCTTTCAAAGTTTTATATAGGTCATCCCATTGCCTTCTTGCTTGCATAGTTTCTGCCGAGTAATGAGAGCTCAGTCTTATTATTTCCCCTTTGTAAAGTGACTTTTCATTTTTCTCAAGCTGCTCTCAGGATTCTTTATTTGTTTTTGGTTTTGGCAAGTGTGATTATGATGTGTCTTGGTGACTTTCTTTTGGAGTCTATCTTATATAGAGGTCATTGAGCTTCTTGGACAATCAGCTTTTTCATCTTTCATAATATTTGGGATGTTTTCTGCCAGCAAATCTTCAATAATCTTCTCTATGTTTTCCACTTTCTCCCCCGTTCTGGAACTCTCATGATGCAAAAATTTTTGCTCTTGATTGTGTCCTTCATAATTCTTAGGTTTTCTTCATTTTTCTTCATTCTCTTCTCTGATTTTTCCTCAAACAAATTGGTGTCCATAGATTTGTCTCCAATCTCACAATTCTGTATTCCATTGTTTCAGATTTGCTCCCAAAACCTCCAGTTGAGTTATCCATTTCTGAAATTTTGTTGTTTACCTTTTGGATTTCTAGTTGCTGGTTTTTTATTATTTCTAATTGTTTATTTATTTTGGTGTTTTGTTCTTGTATTATTTTCCTGAATTCTTCTATTGCTTTGTCTGTGTTTTCCTTGATTTTGGCTATGTTTTCATTGGTTTTGTCTTTGTTTTCCATTATTTTGTCTATTTTTTTCCTTAGTTTTGTCTGTGTTTTCCTTGATCTTTTTCCTAATCTCTTGGAGAGCCCTAAATGTTAGTCTTTTGAATTCTATATCAGGTAGTTCCATTGTCTTTTCTTTTACCAAAAGGTTATCTGATTCTTTATTTTGGGCACTTGTCCTGCTTTTCTATATGTTTTGATATTGTCTGATGTCTCTGAGACATTAAGGAATTATTTTCATTATTTATTGATTGTATGTTCATTTGTTCCATCCTGCTTTTTTTTTTTTTTTTTTTTTTTTTTTCAGGGTGAGAGGGCCAATCGTGCTTTGCTGCTTGCTTACTTGAGGGCATGCTAGCTCTCACCACCTTGTTCCAGGTAGGTAGGGTGGCAACAGGCAGGATGAGCTTGCTTCACCGTACACTGGTTCTGCAAGATGGCTGAGGGCAGACTGGGGAGGTGCTGCCTGCCTCCTAATGTTGGTCCAGCAGTGTGGGAGTGTTCACAGCCCTTAGCCAGATGGGCGGGGGTGTAAGATGGGGAGTGGTACAGGCCCACTTACTACCATTCAAGAGCTGGTTGAGTGGTGGGAGGTTAGGGGCATTGCAGGCCCAGTTGGCCATGAGCATGAGTGCTGGTGGTGCTATAGCCATGGCAGCATGGCTGAGGCCAGTGGGAAGGGGGGGATGTGGCATACAGGGCTAGGTGGGAAAGAGAAAGAAAAAAAAA
>NW_004443943.1:3342941-3347742 GCF_000243295.1 Trichechus manatus latirostris
AACATAAAGAAAAGAAAAATCCTCACAACTGGACCAATAAGCAACATCATGACAAATGGAGAAAAGGATTTCATTTTACTTGGATCCACAATCAACAGCCATGGAAGCAGCAGTCAGGAAATCAAAAGACGCATTGCACTGGGCAAATCTGCTGCAAAAGACCTCTTTAAGGTATTGAAAAGCAAAGATGTCACCTTGAGGACTAACGTGAACCTGACCCAAGCCATGGTATTTTAAATCACCTCATATGCATGCGAAAGCTGAACGATGAATAAAACCAAAGAAGAACCGACACCTTTAAATTGTGGTGTTGGCAAAGAACATTGAATATACCATGGACTGCCAAAAGAACGAACAAATCTGTCTTGGAAGAAGTACAACCAGAATGCTCCTTAGAAACAAGAATGGCGAGACTACATCTCACATATTTTGGACATGTTGGCAGGAGGGATCAGTCCCTAGAGAAGGACATCATGCTTGGTAAAGTAGAGGGCCAGCAAAAAAGAGGAAAACCCTCAATGAGATGGATTGACACAGTGGCTGCAACAATGGGCTCAAGCGTAACAACAATTGTGAGGATGGCGCAGGATGGGGCAGTGTCTCGTTCTGTTGTGTGTAGGGTTGGTATGAGTTGGAATGGACTTGATGGCACCTAACAACAACAACTGAGGATTTAGTGGGTCCACTTCCTTTGGTAGAAGAGTTTGACAGTTTCCTATTCTCCCCATACCCCAGTACTCACCCAAGCTTCTGCTCAGCCACTGCACAAGGTTCCAAGGTCTTAGAACAATACTTAGCAATCTTTTCTGACCCTCATCTGACATCACTCTCTACCCTCTAGCAAAAATGGCTTCTCTCAGGTCCTCTCTCCCCCAGCATGGTGCCTTAGTATGGATAGTCTCTTTGCCTGGAACACTCATCACCTTGTTCAGAATTTCTCAAATTTCCTGGATTGCAAGAACAACCTGGAGCAGTTACAGATTCCCGGATCACACCTCTTGAACTTCTGAATCAGAATCTCCAAGAGAAGGAGCCTAGAAATCTGTAATTTTTAGCAAGTACCCAGGTGATTTTTATCAGGTAGCTTTAGGAACCCCTGGTTTGTCTGTCTCCTTTTTATTTACATCTCAGCTTAACCATTGTCTCTTCAGAGAAGCCTTCCTGATCCCCCAGATAAGGCTAGGTCCTCTTCTAACGTGTTTTATGCTCACAGTACTTTGGACTGCTTCTCAGCCTTTGTTCAAATGAACCTATTGAAAGTCTTCCCCACAAGACTGTAAATTTTTGAAAATAGAAAGCGTATCTTGTTTATGGCTGCATCCTGAGTGCCTAGCACTATCCCTGGCACATAGTAGGCAATTGATAAATACAGCTTGACTAAATAACTCATAGACCCCTTGTTCTACATCTGTGAGCTCGGTGAAATCTAAATATAACGTAACCTCTCAGTCAAGGGGCATATTCATAAGGGCAAGAACATTTGTCTGGCCCCACAACCGAACTGTGTGTCCTTGTACAAGTCCCTTACCCACCCTGGGTCTCAGTTTCCTTAGTTCTAAAAGAAGTGGGAATGGATTAAAAGGGAATACTCTTGAGCTCCCTTTTAGTTATAAATACTAGGGTTTGAACGTGAGCATTGAAATCCAGACACAAGAAAGAAAAGGGAAGCTTTGCCCTAAGAAAATATACATTTTTGCTTACAGTCCACCATGGCTACAGAGGTGCCTGCACTTCCATTTTGAGTTGATCTCCTTTACTACTGGTACAGTCGCTTGTGGTATTGGTTTGATCAAACTTCTTCGTTCCACAGTCTCCATAGGGCAAATGTTCTGCATCAGTTAATTATCTAGTGCCATGTGTCAAGGGGGTGGCAGTGGAGGCGGAGAGCAAAAAGGAGATGCAGCTCTCTCAAAGAGCACCGTATGTCTTATTTCATTTCCCAACCAAATGAGATGGGTTAGGGAGTAAATGCAAAACTTGTGTTAACCTCTTGATTCCTAGGGGTCAGAGCTTTAATTTTATTTTTATCTACTTCTCTGGCTTCTCCTGAACCAAATACTTGCCCTTTTTGTCACTTATTTTCTTCTTGGTCATACTCACTAGTTCCTTTGGCTAAAATCTGGAAGTATGAATCTTATAGGGACGAGATAGCCATTCAATACATATTTATTGCATTCATTCTATATGTCAGACATTGTACCATTGAGCTAACCAAATGGAGTTATTATTGTCAGACATGACTAATAAGGAAGAAACATTTGAGAATTTTCAGTGATTCAACTTAAATCCATTCCTGGGATTAAAAAAAAATTCTTTATCAAAGAACTTAATGGACAAGAAGGCTCAGATGTTCCAAAGTTGGTCATAAAATATTAGAGGTATAAGGAAGCTGCAAGATTTCTAAATCTTAAAATCACTGTGAGAGTTAGTTTCGTGGTTTTAAAGCCTTTTTAGCCTTGGTTTGAACAAAACTTTATTGGACGCACACTATGTAAAGTGATTATAAGCAGAGCCGCTGAGATTCACAGAAGTAGGGGCTCCCAGAGTCCCATTCACCTACCCCAATGATAGTAGCTGAGGAGACTCTCAAAATTTAGTTTGAAAAATCATGTATCTATTGCAAATGCTTCGTTTTACAGATGAGGAAACTGAGGTACAAAAAGGGGAAATAATTTACTCATGAGCACAGAACTCATCAATAGAAAATCCAGGCCTAGAACCAGGGTCCCCTTGCTTCCAGTCCAGTGCCTGGTTCGCTGCACTGTAGGATACATCCCTTTTAGTCTCAGAACTTCAGCCATTGTTCCTTCCTAACGCACCCTATGCCCAAGATCAGGCCTCTGGTGAGTCGTAGACATTTCCGGAAGTACTTGATACTAGCATTTGAGGTTAGTATGAAAAAGACAGAAGACAAGCCCAATCCTTAATTAGGTAATTAAATGCTTAATTATATAAATATAGTATCTAGTGTATAAATAGCCACATCCCACTTGTACAGGACCAGAATCTCCACCTGCCCAACATGTAAAATAACTCAGAGAAGTAGAAACTGTAAGATTGAACCACTCTGCCTCCTCACAGAAATATTCAATGACTCACCCATTGTAAAACTAACTCTCCCAAAGGAATTCACATTTTATGTGGTGACCAGTTAAGTTCACTGGGATCACCAGCACCTTTGAAGTGAAATGAAGGGGACCTGATGGGGCTCAACAGGTGTTAAGTTTTTCTCGATGCCATTTATGCGGATTTTTCCTGCTGCTTTGTATACATTATTTGACCCTACTCACAACTTCAGCACAGCTTAAGGGCAGAGATTATCTGGGCCCAAAACAAATGAATTAATATAACATGATACATTAATACGTGAGACCAAAAAGAAGAGCATTTTCTCTTCTTTTGGTCCAGCAGGATACATATCATTATCTGGAAGAGTAATTTGTGACTCCTGAAAAGGATGCTTTTACTGGCTAGTCCTAACAGACAAATTGTATTTGTCTCTTTGTATTTATTTTTCTATTAATAAAATTGACATCAAAACATAGTATCGTCAGAAATGGAAGTCTGCCTTACATTTAGCCGTCTTTCATGATTTTTCTTCCAGGAACTCATCTATACGTAGCAAATGCGGTTACTTTGACTCGCCTGCCGCTCTCTGTCAACCACCGTATGTATCTTTTAATTAAGTAGAAAAGAGATCTTAAAAGCTCACATAAGCCCAGGAAACTCTATTTCTGGCTGACAGCAATGTCTCCTCATTTGCTAGCGAAAGCACAGTTGACAGAATAGATCAGGAAAATTGATCGTTACTCATATGCTGGATTGAGTCAATATATGTAAATCCATCCCAATTGCTGGCAGGCACCAAGATGCTTGCCATGCAGAGCAGACATAGTTACAGGCTGTTTTCTAGTCCAAATGCCAGCCTTTAGCTTTAATGCAGCAAAACTACAGTTATATACTCAGAAAGCTCTTTTGTATTCATAACAACTGCAGTTTGAATGTGGTTCAGGACAGAGAAACTGTATTTATGAGCCACCATCTCTTCTGAGTCAATACAGTTTGCAGTAAATACAGTTTAAGTTAGGGCTTAGGTATAGATGCTCTAGGAATTTTCTTTGTGTTTTTACTACATTTTTGGAAGCATTTTAAGTGTTTGCTGCTTTCAAGTTCATTTCTTTAAAGTGAACAGACTCGCGGTTGTTGTGAAGATCAAGTAAAAGAATAAGTATGAAAAAGGCTTTGAAAAAAAAATAAAAGCATTATGCAAATGTGAGATGATGATTTTGTTTGTTTGTGTCAAGGTCCTTTTTAAGGGCAGTGCTCCCTAGTTATCCAAAGGCCTGTTTTAATCTTGAATTAGGTAGTTGAATAATCAAAGAAGCAGTGCCTGAAACAGAAGGCCTAGGAACATGAAATACACATTAAGCATTTAGATATCTCGTAATGTCTTCTCAGAGAGGAACAATTGGAAACCTCATAGTATCAAAGAAGAGTCATGTTTCTTTCTTCAGGAGCAGGACTCAATAGTATATGAATTTGAGTCTTTCAAGAGCTCTTAGAATTGCTAGCTTCTTTCCTGAGCCTAACCAACCCATTTAGAAGCTAAAGACAGTAATCTGTTCTGTGCTGCAAATTGCAGGAGGTCCACAGTTCATAAACAAATATATGTAAACTATCATTCAGGCTGATTTAGCACTCTCATGATATATGGCAGCAATCACAGCGAAAGCCCTTCAGAAAATAGTTGATGCTGAGTAGTGCAGATTGAACCCTGCTGTAACTTCAAGAGACATAGTCC
>NW_004443943.1:3349031-3351356 GCF_000243295.1 Trichechus manatus latirostris
TTATTTAGTTGAGCCTGTAAGTACTATCATATATCTTTTTAACTTCTTACTATGGAAAATTTCAAATATATACAAAAGGAGAGAAAACAGTATAATGAACTCCCATGTATCCACAGACCAGCTTCAACAATGATCACCTCAGGGCCTTTCTCCTGTCTCCTATATTCCGCCTAGTGCCACCCTGGATTATTTTGAAGCAAATCCCAGGTATTTTCTCATCTCACCTGCAAATACCTCAATATGTATCTCTAAAACACAAGGACTCTTTAACACAAACCATTATAACCTAAAAAAAGATTTTTTTAATATTATAATATATCCAGTTAGAAGTGTTCATATTCCCTGATTGTCTTATACATGTTTCGGGGGGTGAGAGCCATATAAGGTCCATATACTACATGCAATTCATTGATATGTCCCTTAAGTCTCTTTTAATCAATAAGTCCACCTCCACCTCTTTTAATTTTCTTGATCCTGTTGTTATTGTTGAAGAAACTGTAGAGTTCACCTCAGTCGGGATTTGGCTGATTGCATCCCCTTGATATCATTAAATTTCCTCCTTCGTAACCTGTATTTCTTATAAACTGGTAGTTAGATAATAGAGGTTTGATCAGATTATTTGGCCAGAATACTTTATAAATGTTGTTATATACCACCATGAAAGAGTATATAGTGTCTGCTTGTCTCTCTTTTTGTGATATTAGCAGTCCACTGATGATCATTGCCTATATTCATTAATCCACTGTGGGTTTAAGATAGTGATATTCTAATTCCATCATTTCTTCTTAGTGTATTAGTTTGAACACTTGATTAAAAAGAAACTTCCCTTCATCAACTATTTGGTTACCTCAAAATACACATCATATAGGAAAGGAGAATAATCTGATTCTTTCTCTATATTTATTGGTTTCCAAAATAATGAATTTGTTTCCTAGTATCCTTCAAAAGTGATCAATAAAGTTTGTTTGTGTGTTTATATTACCATGAACTCTTGGAAATACTTATTCGATATGCTTGAAGCTACTGCAATTATCCTTTCTGGTGCTCAAATCATTCCATATTTGACCATTGGGAACTTCTGCCAGTTCGCCGATGAGTCTGTTTGACACAACCCTAGTAATCTTTCATCGCTTCCTCGCTCTCTGGTGCATTGCAGCTCATTTTATACATTTCCTGTCTCAGACTTGGAATCATCCGAATCCAAGGAATAAGGAAATAGTATTTTGACATCACAATCTGCATGCTAGATGTGCTCATTACTAATAATTTGCCACCATTTCTACTTTCAGTGGGTAGAATTACAAGGCAATTAGTGAGCTTTTTCTACTTTCATATAATCTCTCCGTTCTCTCATTTTTAAATAGTTACTACATTATCTACATTGTCAGAGAATGTAGCCATTCCATACTAAACTGTCTTCCTTAGAATGATCTTCTGGTCATAATTTTACAGGTAAATTTATATTTAATGTTCTCTACCTATCCTTAGGTTAATGTAATTTTGATTACCTAAAGCTCATTTTTTAGTACAGTTTTTTTTTAATTCTGAAGTTTTATTGGCCAATATTTTTGCAACATACAATGAAAATAAACAACTAGAGACATGATTCATGTGCTTGGATGTCACGGCATGCCACAGTGCTATAAAAGTTTCAAAATGCTTGCTCTTAAATACTGTTTTTATTTCATCCTGGTCTGGTAGATTCCTCAGGAAGGGCACATGAAAACAATATTCTCTGTGTTCTTGCATATTTCCATCAGCTCACTAGAGGCCTTTATGCTAAAAGATCAGTTTGAGTGACATAAGAGTCTTGGCTCACGTTTTCTTTCCTTTGGTGCCTTACACGTTATTACATTTTCTTCGGTCATAAGTGTTGCTATTGAAAATTCTGAGGGCAATCCAATTTTCTTCCTTTTAGACATTTTGCTAGGATGCCCAAAGGATTTTTTTCTTTCAAATATGGTGTTGGCCATAATGGGTCAATTTCTCAGTCCCCTCAATATGTAATTTCCAATTGTCTTTTATTTCAGAAAATTGTTTTAAAATAAATTCTTTTCAGGGACTCCTATTATTATATATATAATTACTCCTATTATTATGTAAATAGAGATTACCAAATATTTTGTGCCTTGAAAACTTCTAGCACTCTGGTGAAGCCAATGGACCTTTTATCAGAATAATATTTTACATGCATAAAACATAATACACAGAATTTTGAAGGAAACTAATTATTGAAATACAATTATCAAAATATTTTTAAAATTATGATGTAGCAACATATTTGTTCCTTTATTAACATATTAAGTAAGAATATCTAGTGGCAGG
>NW_004443943.1:3355514-3356526 GCF_000243295.1 Trichechus manatus latirostris
AATAATATTTCTAGAATAATATTTGTCTAATTAATTAATTATTTGATCAATTAATTAATTAACATATGGAGATGTCAACGGAAAAAATCCATATAATATGTTTTTTATGAGTTTTAACTGTAGAACACTGCAGGCACCAAACCATTTTGGAGTAACATCTTAAGGATCTAAAATACGATAGGTTGTTTGAGTCTATAGTTATAATCCACATCATCTCAAAATATTCAAGATCATTCCTTTTTTTCCCTTGGGAATTGAAATTCTTCTCTGAAGTTTAGACTTTGCTGTCTCTGAATACTATATATCAATTAATGTTGAAAAAAAAAAAAAAAAGGAAAGCTGTGTGAAATGTTAAAGATGAATTTCTTACCCATCTGGTTATCTCTGCTAGCAAAGCAATTTGGGCAAAACGGTTATGATCCTGTTTTAATTTCTTAGCAATTTTCTTCTCAGGAATTCCCAGGCACTTTACACTCTCACTCACTTGCTATCACACCTGGGAGGCAGACAAGGTACACGTAGGGTTCAGGTTTCTCAATACTGTTTTTAAGGTTGTGCCATGCTGAAAACATTCTTTCATGGTGTCCTTGAAATCTCCCAAAAATGGTACCCACACGGATGGACTCAATTTATGCAAATTCCACTATCTAGCAAATGGCTATGTTTTCTTCATTTTGTAGACGGAGACAGGGTGGTAGACCAGATTACTGTTCAGCAAATATTCACTTCCTCCCCCCACTCCCAGCTCCCTGGAATATACTTCACTGCTCCTTTGATGTTGAGCTTGGCCATGTGACTTGCTTTGGCCTTATGGTAAGCAGAGTGTACTGCCCTGCCTCTTGATTTGGGCTTAGCCATCCATGTGATTTTCTTTGGCCAATGGGATGTTAGTAGACGTGACACAAGACTTGAAACAAGCTTGCATTTCACCATAGGAAGAATATGCCTTGAGCAACCTCTTGTTCAAGGAGGCTGAGATACTTGTAGTAGACCTTAATTCAACCCATAGCTT
>NW_004443943.1:3389269-3390220 GCF_000243295.1 Trichechus manatus latirostris
TGAGCTTCTTGGATAATCAGCTTTTCATCTTTCATAATATTAGGAAAGTTTTTTACAATTCTTCAATGATCCTCCCTGTGTTTTACATTTTCTCTCCCTGTTCTGGAATTCTGATCATGCTCAAATTTTTTCTTTTGATTATATCCTACATAATTCCCAGGGTTCTTCATTTATCTTTGTTCTTTTTTCTGATTTTTCCTCAAACAAAGTTGTATCCAAGTATTTGTCTTCAATTTTGCTAATCCCGTCTTCCAGTGTTTCAAAACTGCTGCTCAGCCTTTCTATGACACTGTCCATTTCTGAAATTTTGTTGTTTATCTTTTGGATTTTTAATTGTTGTTTCTGTATCATTTCTAATTGTGATTTTGGCATTTTGTTCCTGAACTATTTTCCTGAATTCTTCCATTTTTTTCTGTATTTTCCATGAATCTGTCTGCCTTTTCCATGAATTTGTCTATTTTTTCCTCATTTTTTGTCTGCTTTTTGCTTCAACTCTTGGATAGCTCTGAATATTAGAGATTTGAATCCCCTATTAGGTAGTTCTGGTGCCTTTTCTTCTACTGGAAAGTCATCTGATGTTTTGTTTGGGATGCCTATTGGAACCATCCTGTCCTGTTTTTTTAATACGTTTTGATATTATCTGCTGTCTTCGGGACATTCAGTAGTTATTTTCTTCATTTATTTATTGCAGATTTGTTTGTTTCATCCTGCTTTTTTATTTGGTTATGTCTGAGCTGGTGGGCTGTGCATTCTTCGTTGTTTGCTCACCTGTGGGCACAATACGTTTCTCCTTCTTGTCCAATGGGCAAAGCCAGTCGCTCAGTTGTGGTGCAGCAGGACAGGCCCAGCTGAAGGGGAGGGGCTGGGAAGGGTTGTTTGTGGCACATAATAGGGCTGACAGGGTGGTCCAGGAATCAGTGCAGGGCAGGTTCTGGTAGGCTGTGCCTGTGC
>NW_004443943.1:3390987-3401447 GCF_000243295.1 Trichechus manatus latirostris
CCTTTCCAAATGCAGGGCTCCTTCTTAAGTAGCTGTGTTGACTAATTACTTTCATCAGGATAATTGCACCTAAGGAAAGGGTACAATTATTTTTACCGGGTGGAATGTTGACATCATTTAATGAAGAATTAATGCATGTGGTGACACACTATGTATTTAGAGAGGAAATAAAGCAGTTACTAACAATCTGTTTCCAAGAAATAATTTTTAAGCATCTCTGGTATACTCTTAAGTATTCATAATGAAGCACATAGGCATTTATACAGCACATAAAACTCAGCCTCTGTCTATGGCGATGCATGCCAATAAATTGCCATCAACCAGGAGCTAATGGGCTCTAAGTCATGGATGAAGAACACAGCAGCAATTACACTGGGCTTAACTAGTTCCACTCACACCACCACATTTCAAAGTGACCTTTTTTCAGTCACCCACACAAATAGTAAACCCACGTCATCCTTCTTTATGGGAGTGACAAATTTGAGAAAATTGAAATGCAGAAGGATTATAGTTAAAACTTCCAATGTGTTGACAGGGATCTAGAATGGTCACTGATGTGTGAGAGCTCTAAAATTCATTTATTCATTCAGCATGTATTGTTGAAGCAACTATTATATGGAAGGTACTATTCTGATTGCTGTATAGCAATCCAAAGGAAATCAGAAAAGTAATCTATTATCAAGAGGCTTATAATCCCCAAAGGATTATTCATTCATTCATTCAACACGTCTCTTTCGGGAACTTGTAGTGCACTGTCCAACTACTCCTTCAAGACGGAGGCACTCATTCCTCCCCCACCCACCCACACACACACACACACACACACACACACACACACCCACACAAGGAGTGTTGATTGTTGATGGCTCACACCTGGGTTCCTCTCCAAGAATTGCTCTAGGCTACAGGAAACTGCCTTACCCAATGTTACGCTCCCCTTCCTAGGGGCATCTTCATCCAATGGCTTGTAATGCTGGAGGACAAAGGCTGTTAACTCAATTAGGACAACTGCAAAAATCATCACTCTCCCAGAACTCACCATAGGATCAACTGAGGCCTCTGTTGCAACTGCATCACACTTCAACTTCTCCCTCTACCCAACCCTATTTCTCTCACTCATCACAGGTGTTTTTACAGAAAGCACGCCTCAATTATCCTTCTGCATGCAAATATCAAAGTCTCTGTGCTTGTGTCCTGAGCAAGCCAACCTGGGACAGTAAGCGCCAAAAGTGGTTCTAGGAAGATGACTATAAAATGAAATTTGGTAGCTGAGTCATCCAGATCCCGTGAGAATTTCATCACTGGTATGCAGTTGCGGTGCAATTGTTAAAAATTCAACTAATAAAGAATTGAGATGGAAATGCAAACCTACAGATGCAATATCACTAACAAGGTAAAATGTGAACAACAGAGCAATTTGGGTAATATAAAAAGAGAATCTTATCTTCTGAAACCAGAGGACAGAAAAAGCTGAAGATCAGACCCAGATGGAGCTACAGAGAAGGCTGAATTCTCAACACCAGTATATCTGCTACCCTAAGAGCAGCGCCCTGATTGGGAAGGGGTGGGACACTGAGAGGTGGGATGAGGACATCTTTGTTGAAGTGCTGGAAAGCTGAATATTCCTTCAGATTCCCCTGAAACCTCTAGGCATTCAGAAGTTGTCCATTTCTCACTCTTCAAGGCTAGCACTCCCCAACCCAGTTTTGCTTGAAGATGATGCAGAGGTGTCTGCCTTGAAAAATAACACACATCCCCTCACAATATACTCCCATCTGCTCCCCCTGGCCACCAGACCAATTACTAAAGAAAAGTCACAGCATGATCCAGCTGAGGAAGTTCTGGATCTACTGAGAGGCTAGAGACTATACATGGAAGAAGCTACAGGAGCCAGGTGAGTTTTTATGGAACAGCATTCTGAAAGATCTGGATCAAGGGGAAGAGAATATAAAGTTGGAAAAAGGAGGAGTTTATCAATATGAGAACACTCTCTTGTGATACCAGAGTTATACCCCATCAAGGACCCTAGGAGATGGTGCTAATACACTGCTAGGATGGCTCTTGGAAGCTTTGAAAAAGCAATAGTCCACAACAAATGAAACAGGAGTGTGAAAATTGCCTTGACAGATGATGGAGGCCCTGATCAAAAGGTTCAGGGAAGTGAGCATGCTACTAATATGAATATACTACATAAAGCCAGAAAACTCACCAGCTGACAATGCCCCATGAAAGGGCCCAGAGGACAATCCAGTTAACAAGATGACAAGGAATGTGCTGGTAAGAGAGGCACAAGTTTCACTAAGAAGCTCACTGGCAGCTATCCTTGGTAGAACAGGGCAGTAAGCGATTGTTAAAGAACTGGACTCCCTGATAACAGTGGGGATGAAAAGATCCCAGAACAACAGAAGCCAGGTGGCTACATGTAACTGACATATACAAGGTGAACACAATTATCAAAATGAATAGTAAAGTCAAAGGAGCACTCAAGGAGGCAGACCTGCAAACAGGCATAGAGATTTAAGAACATAGTATTCCCATTGTCAAGATAGACGGGCAGCCTATAGAGTGTTAGTCAAGCTGTAAAACAAAAAGAAATAAAGGATGGATCATAAGAAGGCAGGGGGTGATTACCCCAATAAAAAGTCACAAACTCTTATCCAATGTCCAGACCTGAGCCATTCTCAGACCTGGACTACACTGACTGATAGAAAAGCTGTGTCCCCAGGAGGAAGGACCCCACAACACCATGGGAAAGTTACTGAGTAATAGTTACAATAGTTACAATTAGTACACTGAGGAAAGAAGACTATCCAAACATTTTGAGAACTGTTATACAAAGAGTCCAAATTAACACTGATGCCTGGTCACCCAAAGCATCATCATGACCCCACTGTTAGACTGGGTATACTTGGGGACCATGTAGTAAACGGAGCTCTGGACCAGATCCTGCTTACTGTGGATGCACTGGGGTCCATGGACCTGTTCCATGGTCATTTCTCCTTTCCTTAGGATGAACATACTTGGCAGTTGTCTGAACCCATACATAGCTTCTCTGGCCTGTGGAGTAAGATCTATTGCAGTAGGGAAAGCCAAGTGGAAGCCTAAGAAACTACTTTTCCCCCACGGCAGCCAAGATAGTAAACCAAAACCAATATTACATCCTAGGGGACTCACAAGGATCAGCACCATACTTAAATATCTAAAGGATACAGGGGTGGTGGTCCTCATTACATCCCAATTTAGTTACCAGTCTGGCCTCTATAAAACCCAGATGAATCCTGAATTATGAGAGTAGATTACTGAAAATCCAACCCAATTACAGCTGCAGTGCCAGATGTGATATCATTGCTAGCACAAATTAGCACAGTCTTAGGTACAGTGTGTAAACATTAATCTGTCAAATACACTCTTTTCCAACTCTATCAGGAACAAGGACCAAAAGCAGTATGCAATCACATTGGATAGACAACAGAACACATTTACTGTCTTGTCTCCTCTTTACCTTCCGTCAAAATATAGGCTGAGGGGACCTGAACCATATGTGCATTCCACAAAATATTAGTCCACTTAATCAATGACATCATGTTAATTAGACTGTATGTGTAAGAACTGGCAAGATACTGTAAGACCTTGGTAAAGCATATGTGCTCCAAAGGGTGGGAGATAAACCCTATGAAGATTCAGGGGCTTGACACACCAGTAAAATTTTCAGGTGTCCAACGATCTAAGTATTCTGGGCCATACCCTCCAAAGTAAGTGACAAATTATTGCATCTCATACCCCACCACCAGCACCACTAAGAGGGAAGCACATATACCACTCAATATACCATATACCACACTCGGAATACTGCTTCCACCCATTTACTGAGTGACATGAAAGGTTTCCAGCTTTGAATGGATCCCAGAACAGGTAATGGCTCTGTAGTAGTCCAAAGGGCAGTGCAAACAGCCCTGCCACTTGAGGCATAAGACCTAGCAGACCCTACTGTATTTGTGTTATTTATATTGGGAAAAGATATTGTGTACATTTTATGGCAAGCTCCTATAGGAAAATGACAATGTTATACCAAAGACAGCCCATCTACTGCAAAAAACTCTAAGCCATTTAAAAATAACTCCCCGACATAATCCTAGTAGCGACAGAACATTGGACCATAGGTCATCAAGTGACTATGTGCCAGAGCTGCCCACAGCTCTGGGTTGTCAGACTGACTAAGTGATAAGGTTCAGAGGGTTCATGGGAAATCCACACTAAGATGAAAATGGTATCAGGCACAAAAAAATCTAAAGGGCACAAGTAAGCTACATGAGCAAGGGGCCAGACCCCCATGTTACCCTTCACTGTTGCACCTGTACCTCTTCCTCAGTTTACACATATGGCCCCATAGCAGGCAGTAGGGAGGGCAAGGAGGGTGACACATGACCAGCTGAGAAACGAAGAAAAAGGTCAAGTAGGTTCTATTCTTACAACACATCAAAAGCTTCCCTGCACATCCCACCTGACTTCATGGTTAATGGTCTAAGAAACTAATTATATTGGAATTAGGATGCCAACAGGGATCTGTCTGATCCAAGAACTAGTCCCACCATTCCCTTCCTTTTATTCATTCATTCATTGAACAAATACTTATTGAGATCCTACTTTGTACAAGTATTGTTCTCAGTCCTGGGGAGATATCAGCAAATATAAAACAGACAAAAATTTCTTCCTTCATGAAGCTTACATTTTAGTAGGGGTGTACAAAACACAAATATGTAGAAAGTCATATCTGAGGGTGATGAGTGGTATGAAGAAAAATAAAGAAATAATAGGGATTGGAAGCCCCTGGAAGGTGGTCATAAGTCCAGTTTTAAATAAGGTGGTTTGGAAAGTCCTCACTGAGAAGCTAACTTTTGAGTAAAGAACTGAAGTGCGTTATCTGCAGTATGAGTATTTTAAGCAGACTAAACAGAAAGTGCAAAGGCCTTGAGACAGTTGTATGCCTGAAATATTCAAAGAATAGCAAAAAGGCCAGTAGGCTTGCAACATAATGAGCAAGAAGAAGAGTTGTTGTAGATGAACTCAGCAAGATAATGGACAACCAGATTGTGTAGGCTCGGAGGCCATTATAAGGACTTTGAGTTTTTTCTGGGGGACACATGGAAACTTTGGATGGTTTTGAGTAAAGGATGGACACAATCTGACATAAATGAACATAACTGCTCTGGATGCTGTGTTGAACGCAGACTGTTGGTTGACTACAAACAGAAAGTCCAAAAGTTACTGCCATAATCCAGAGAAGAGATAATTGTGTCTTATACCAGCATGATGGTCATGAAATTGATAAGTAGTGTGAATTTGGATTTTTAAGATCTTAGAAAATTTTGCATGCAGATTAGATATGGGGTAAGAGAAACAGACAAGTGAAGGATGGTCCTAAGGTTTTTAAGAAAATGGAGTTTCCATCATTTGAGATGGAGAAGAAGGAGGAAGAAGCAGCTTTGGTAAGATGAGAAAGTCATTTTTGTTCATATTAAAATTTAAAGTCTTATTAGACACCCAAGTGAAGATGCTGAGTATGCCATTAATGCACAAGTCTGAAGTTCAGGGCAGAGGTATATATTTGGGGGTCATCAGCATGTACATGGTATTTAAAACCACGAGGCAGTTGAGATCACTTAGAGGGTAAGGGTAGGTAGACAAGAAAAGGGCCCAAAGCAATGAGCCTTGGGAACACTCCAGCATTAAGAGGTTGAGGGAATCAGAAGGAATCAGCAAAAGAAAGTGAAAAGGAGCAGCCAGTGATGTTGGAGGAAAATCAGGAGAGGGTGGTGACCTGGAACCCGAAGTATTTCTACTGAGATGTAAACATCTATGCCAAATGCCTCTGATAAATAAGAGGAAGACTGAAAATTGAATTTGTAAGAGAATGGTCTACATCATTCTTCCTCAACAATCACATCAAGAACTCATACATGAACTCTGAGAAGATGGCGGCATAAATAGGCCATCGTTCTGACTGTCCCCCACAAATACAACAAGAAACACAAGAAGGAAATGATACTCGGCTTTGAGGGACTCATACCTCTGGACTCTGAAACCAACAGGACAAACCTCCCTGGGGGTCAGTTAAGGTTAGTCTGCCCTCACATCCAGTTATAGTCAAGGACTGCTGACTGAGGCTGTTGTATGCTAGGAAGCAGGGGCCTTGAGTTGAGGCTGCACTCACAGCCAACAATCTATAGTGTGGTGGGGAGACTCAGATAGCAACAAGGCAGACCTACATGGGGATGTGACCAGAGCATGACACTCCTTCCACCATCCGGTACTTGTTGGTTGCCAGGCTATTGCAAACTGCTACAGAAGGCCTCCGTAGTAGAATCTGCTACACTAGTCAGCACTCTACCTACTTCCCTGTGCATCTCATAGCTCAGGCCTCTGAAACCAACAGAACAGGCCTCCTTGGGGATTCGTTTAGGTCTTTCTTCTCCCCTTCCAACTGGTACTAAGGACTGCTGACTGAGGCTGCTGTGTGCTAGGACACAGGTATCTTAATTTAGTCTGATTTGGCTACAGTCAACATACTATGGGGTGAGTTCTGATAGCAACAAAACCTCCCTGGGGATCCATCTGGAGTGTGACTACCACCCCTGCAACCAATAACGGACGGCTGCTGGACTGATATGAACTCATACAGAAGGTTTCCTACAGTGGAGTCAGGAGGTAGGTCTCCTAAGTGGAGACTGCTCCCTCAACCACCACAGGGTCACTGGGGTTCTGAAACCAATAAGACAGATATCTCAGAGGTCCTTCTGGGGAGTGCCAGCCCCTCCTCCTCCTGAAACAGAAGAAAGTCTGCCTGTGCTTCCCCTGAATGCCAGCTCAGATATAAGCAACCCCCACAGAGCAGTAAAGGAAGCCTCAAGCAAAACCAAAGGACAACACCCCGTCCCGAAGGGGGCTCGTTGGGTGTGAGTTTTCCAACTAAAAACGTGGTGTGTCAATTTTACTGATCTTTTCAAAGAACCAACTTCTGGTTTTATTGATTCTCTCTATTGTTCTTCTGTTTTCAACTTTATTTATTACTGCTCTGATCTTTGATATCTCCTTTCTTCTGGTAGATTTAGGCTTAGTTTGCTCCTCTCTTTCTAGCTCTTGGAGTTGTTGAGTTAGGCTGTAGATTTGAGTTTTTCCTTCTTTACTCATGTAGGCATTTACTGTTATAAGTTTCCCTCTGAGTACTGCCTTTGTTGCATCCCGTAAGTTTTGGTATGTTGTACTTTCATTTTCAATTGACTCTAGGAAATTAGTGATTTCTTCCTTGACCTATTGGTAGTTTAATAATGTGTTGTTTAATTTCCATATGTTTGTGTATTTTCCAGGTTTTTTTTCCGTTATTGATTTCTAGCTTTACTCCGTTCTGATCAGAGAAAATACTTTGAAGAGATCAATAAAATTGACAAACTTTTAGATAGACTTACAAAGAAGAGAAAAGATGCAAATAACCAAAATAAAAAAATGAAAGAGGGAACACTGCAACTGACCCAACAGAAATAAAGAGAATTACGACAATATATGAACAACTGTAGGACAACAAACTGGATAAACTAGATAAAACAGACAAATCATTAGAATCACACAACCTACCCAAACTGATTTAAGAGGAAATAGAAAGTCTCAACAGACCTATAACAAGTGAAGAGATTGAATTAGTCATCAAAACCCTCCTAACCAAAAAAAAAAAAAAAAGTTCTGGTCCAGATGGCTTCACTGGGAAATTCTAGCAAACATTTAGAGAAGAATTGACACCAATGCTATTTAAACTCTTCCAAAAGATAGAGAAGGAAGGAATACTCCCTAAATGATTCTATGAAGCAAACATTATCTTATGAAACAATACCCAAACATGACTAAGACACAAGAAAAGATAACTACAGGCCAATATTTCTTATGAATATAGATGCAAACATTCGCAACAAAATACTAGAGAACAGAATCCAACAGCGTATTAAAAGAGTCATACACCATGACCGAGTGAGATTTATTCCAGGAACGCAGGGACTGTTCAACATTAGAAAATCAATCAACGTAATACACCACATCAATAGAACAAAAGAAAAGAAACATATAATCATCTCGATGGATGCAGAAAAAGCATTTCATAAAATCTAATACCTTTTCTTCATGAAAACCCTAAAGAAGATTGGAAGAGAAGGGAAATTCCCCAATATGATTCAGGGCATATATGAAAAGCCAACAGCCAACATTATACTTAATGGGAAAAGACTGAAAGCTTTCCCCTTGAAATCAGGAACAAATCAAGGGTGCCTGCTCTCACCACTTCTATTAAATATGGTATTAGAAGTCTAACCAGAGCAATAAGATAAAAAAAAAAAAAAAAAAAGGAAACAAAACACATCCAGATTGGAAAAGAAGTAAAATTATGTCTATTTGTGAATGATATGATCTTATATACAGAAAATAACAAAGAGTTCACAAGAAAACTTCTAGAGTTAATAGAAGAATTTAGCAAAGTTGCAGGATACAAGGTCAACAAACAAAAATTGGTTGTGTTTCTATACACCAGCAATGAAAAAGCTGAAGGAGAAATTAGGGAAACAATTCCATTTACAATAGCATCTAAGAGAATAAAATACCTAGGAATAAATTCATCCAGGGACATGAAGGACTTATACAATTAAATCTATAAAACACTGCATGAAAAAGATTAAAGAAGACTTAAATAAATGGAAAGATATTCCATGTTCATTGATTGGAAGAATTAATATTGTTAAGATGTCAATACTACCCAAAGTGATCTATAGATTCAATGCAATCCTGATCAAAATCCAAACAACCTTCTTTACAGAAATAGAAAAACTAATCCTGAATTTTCTATGGAATGGCATGAGGCCCCAAATAGCTAAAGCAATGCTGAAAGAGAAGAACATAGTAGCTAACACATACCTCCTGATTTTAAAACATACTATACAGCTACAGTAACCAAAACAGCTTGGAGACGGGGCCAAGATGGCAGAGCAGTCACACGCTTCCAGTGGTCCCTCTTACAACAAAGACCCAAAAAAGCAAGTTAATCAATTATATATAACAATCTAGAAGTCCTGAACACCAAAGGCAAAGTTGAGGAATCAGACTGAGTGGCAGGGGGAGGGAGAGACAGCTCAGAAGCAGTGAGGAGCTCCCAGACCTGACATGGTGGGAACCGGCATCCTGCAGGCCAGATCAGCTGGCACGAGCGGTGGGGGAAGTAGTGGTGTTCAGGATGTGCTTTTCACATTGGGAGAGACCAAGCGGTGGAGAGTTTACTCAAGCCTCCAGAACCGGTGAAAATCTGCACTCAATTGGCAAAAAATAAGTACATGCGTCTAACCTACCATGCGGATCAAAAATACCCCATTTGGGAAGAACTTCTCTCCCTTCCCACTCTGCAATGGGTGTGGGGCTGGCTTCAGCAACTGCCACATCCCTTGGGCCAGAAGTAGAACCCATCATGCACCCTGAGAGATTCTCCTAGTCTTGGAGATGGAATGAATTAACAAACAGGAAAAAATAATCTGCCAGCTCCCCTAAGCCAGGAACTCAGGGCAAGCACAGCTCCCTAGGCATAGGCATAAGAGGTCCACAGACTTTGAATGCCTTTCACTCCTGCATAGGCCAGTGTGGATCCATTTTAACAGTGTAGGCCCTCATTAACACAGTACAACAGGGTATATACCTGAATTCTAACTTCAACAGTATCTGCTATATGGTGGAATGGCAGGTTTGTGACATTTGACACTGCTCTGTCCATTAAGTAGAGTCCTCACCTACCCACATCAGGGGCCTGAGGACTGGTGGCTCCACCCACACTACCGGGCCACCTGTGACAGGGGTCCAAGAATAAGTGGTGCCTCCCAGTCCTTAAAACCAACAGTATTGGGTGTCCATAGTCTCACTGCAAAACCCACCCACCTACACACTCTAAGGAACAGGGACACACTTTCCTCCCAGACACTCAGTGGCAACTGTCAACCCCCTGCCTTGCTCAGTGGGTGACACCCTACTACAGCCAGATACCCGTGCCTACTCCAATCACCCCTGCCTGTCTAGGACTGTAGGTGAGAGCTTACACCACACACTTAATGGCCAACTACGTGAACACCTGAGCTGAATCCACAAGAAAAGTAAACGGACACCTGGGCTCACATACGTACTAACAGATCTAACCAACTGGTGACAGGACATTAGAGCTTCTAAGGTGCCAATAATCAAACTAGCTCACACAATCAGCCTATATGGGCATATCAAAACAAAACTAAACAAGAAGTTAGGACACAGTAAGCATACATAAAATAAATAAATATAATAACTTACTGATGGCTCAAAGACAACAGTCAATATCAAATCACATAAAGAGGCAGACCATGATGGCTTCAGCAAGCTCCCAAAACAAAGAAACAAGAAATCTTCCGGAGGAA
>NW_004443943.1:3418482-3423735 GCF_000243295.1 Trichechus manatus latirostris
GAGACCTGAGGGACCTAGGAAGATATGTCCCCCAGGCTCTCTGTTAGCTCAGAACTGAAACCATTCCTGAAGCCAACTCTTCAGACAAAGATTAGATTGAACTATAAGACATAAAATGATACCCCTTGAAGAGAGTGCTTCTTAGCTCAAGTAGATACATGAGACTAAATGGGAAGCTCCTGTCCAGAAGTGAGATGAGAAGGCAAAAAGTGACAGGAGCTGGTTGAATGGACACGGAAAATCCGGGGTGGAAAGGAGGAGTGTGCTGTCACAGAATAGGGAGAGCAACTAGGGTCACATAACAATGTGTGTATAAATTTTTGTATGAGAAACTAACGTGAAGTGTAAACTTTCACTTAAAGTACAATAAAAAAATAAAATAAAATAAACAGCTTGGTACTAGTATAACAATAGACAAATAGACAAATGGAATAGAGAGTCCAGAAATAAACCCACACATCTATGGTCAACTGATTTTTGACAAGTGTGCTAAATCCATTTGACAGGGAAAGAAGAGTCTCTTCAATAAATAGTTATGCGAAAATTGGATTTCCACATTCAGAAAGATGAAACAGGACCCATGTCTCACACCATACACAAAAACAAATTCAAAATGTATTAGAAAGACCTAAATGTCCACACTAAAACCATAAAATTCTTAGACGAACAAGCAAAGGAAACACTGCCAGGCTTAGCTTTAGCAATAGGTTATCAAATATAATAACAACAGCACAAACAGAAAAGACAAAATAAATAAAAGGATGAGACCTCATAAAAATTAAAGCTTTTGTTCATCTAAAGACTTTACCAAAAAGTGAAAAGACAAGCTACTGGCTGGGACAATATCTTCGGAAATTGTATATCTGACAAGAATCTAATAATAAAAATATATATAAACCTTAAACAACTTAACAATAAAAAGACAACCCAATCATAAAATGGGCAAAGGACTTAAGTAAATATTTCACCTAAGAGGACTTTCAAATGGTCACAAAACACATCAAAAATGTTCAGTGTCATTAGCCATCAGAGAGATGCAAATAAAAACCACAATGAGATACTGTGATGGTTAAGATTGTGTGTCAACTTGGCTGGGCCATGAGTCTCAGTGTTTTAACGGTTGCATAATGTTGTGATCACTTCCAAGGTGAGATTTGATATGTGATCACACCATGATGGGATCTGCTGTGAGTAGCCAATCAGCTGAAAGGGAGTTTCCTTAGGTGTGTGGCCTGCATCAAATATAAGTGGACATTCTGGCAAGGCTTGTGGGCTTTTTGCTCATGCTGGATACTGCAGCTGGCTCCTGTTCATCTGACCTCCAGTTCTTGAGACTTAAGCTAGCAGCTTACCTGTGGTCTTGCCTGCTGATCTTGGGATTCATCGATCTTCACAGCCTGTGAGCAAAAGTCCTACTCTCTAACCTGCCAGTCTTGGGTTCGCCAGCCCCTGCAGCTTCGTGAATCAGGAGAAGCTTCTATTCTGACCCATGGACTTGAGACATTCCAGCCTCTACAATGTCATGAGCCATTTGCTTGATATAAATCTCTCTCTATATATATATTTATATGCTTTACTGGTTTTGCTTCTCTACAGAACCCAGCCTAAGACAAACACCATTTCACTATAGGATCACTATGAGTCAGAATCAATTTGATGGCAATGGGTTTGGTTTTTAGGATGGCTAAAACAGAATTTAAAAAACTGAAAATAACAAATGCTGGTGAGGACGTGGGGATATGGCAACCCTTATTCATTGCTGGTGGGAATGCAAAATGGCAGCAGGCATTGTGGAAAACAGTGTGGTGGTTTCTTGAAACATTAAAATTGAACTACCATATTACCCAGCAATTCCATTCCTAACTATATATCCAAAAGACTTGAAAGCAGAGACACACAGAGACTTGTATACCAATGTTCATTGCAGCACTATTCACAATAGCCAAAAGGTGGAAACAACTTAAATGCCCATCAACAGATGAATGGATAAACAAAATGTGGTAATACATAAAATGGTATATTACTCAGCTTGTAGGAGAAATGAAGTCTTGATTCATGCTACAATATGGATGGAGCTGGAAGACATTATGCTGAGTGTAATAAGTCAATCACAAAAGACAAATACTGTATGACTTCACTTACACAGAAAGACACGAAAAGGCAAGTGTATAGAGAACAAAGTTTATTAGTGGTTACCAGGGGCAGGAGGGAGGGGGAAAGGTGGGTTAATTGTGATGGAAATATCATATTATTAAAGGTTGAGCAGCCAGTTACTATATTTGCTGTTAATAAGTTGTACACCTGTAAAAAGTTGAATTGACAGAAGTTGTGTGATGGATATATTTAGAACAATGACAAAAAAAAAGAAAGAAAGAGTAGCTGCTGAGGCTACTTATGTACAACCAAAAACCTCATGGGATTTGGTTTCTTGGTTTGGAGGTTTGTTTCATGGTTACATGGGACATTTCAGTTAACTGGCTTAATAACATGCTTAGTGCTTCTGTACTACATCCTAGTTTCCCGTGTAGCGGCAGGGGTCTTAAAAGCTTGCAAGCGGCCATCCAAGGCACAACAATTGGTCTTTATTTGCCTGGAGCAATGGAGGAAGAAGGAGTGTCAAGAACAGAAGGATATGGAATGTGTAGCTAATTGCCTCCGTGAACAATTGCCACCTTTGCCATGAGACCAGAAGAACTGGATGGTGCTTGGCTACCCTTACTGAATATTATGATCAAAGATTCTACAGAAGAATCCTGATCAAAAGGGGGAAAATGTAGAACATAATTTCAAATTCTCATGGGCTGCAGACTCCCTGGAGCCATGGAAGCTGGATGAACCCCTGAAACTACTGCCCTGAGATAATCTTTAAACCTTAAACCAAGAATATCCCCTGAAGTCTTCTTAAAGCCAAACAATAGTCTAGATTAACTAGTAAAAAATGTCTGCCTTGAGCATTAAGCTCTTTTAAGAACTATCTACATGGGATCAAACTGACAACAGCAACTCGAAAGATTAGAAAGGAACCTTAGGGGTCAGTGAGTTTATGTTAATGGGGGAGGAACAACTCAGAAAAGAAGCGTGATAATGGTTGCACAATTCGAAATGTAATCAATGTCACTGAATTGTACATGTAGAAACGGTTGAATTGATGTATGTTTTGCTGTGTATATTCTCAACAACAACAAAATAAATAAAAATTTTAAAAAAGAACTCATACACAACTCTCTCTTTCTCTCTCTTTCTCTTATTCTCACTCTTTCTCTCTCTCTCTCATCTCAATCAGATCCAACTCAGGAATCTACATGTACACATACATCCTATTTAACTTGTTCCCATCTTTCTATCTTTTTCCCTTTTTTATTTCCCTATCCAACCCTCTCTTCTCCTTCCACCCCAAACTTTGCGCCCCCTAAAAATATAAAGAGAATACAATGGTTCAAGATCTTCTGAAATAATTTAAAGAAGAATGGTGCCAAGGAAACAAATACTACAAACCTCTAAATTCCTTACAATTACTCAGAAGTCTGCTTCTGAATCCTGATGATGGTCACCAGCTACTTTTATTACCCTTTCAAGATAAAACATGGTAACATGCAATTTTCTTCTTTCTCTGGTCATGCAGGTGATTGCAAACTATGTTTTCTACTATATTTTTATTTCAAATGCACTACCTGTTAAATAGATAATAATGACCTCATCTGGACTTCTTGAGAACAAAAATCATGTCTTTAGTCCCATGTGCCCTTCCACTCCATGTGCCTTGTACTGTGATTTGCATATAGTCAGAATCAACTTGACAGTACACAACAACAACAGGTGCTCAATTAATACTTGTAAAATTGAACTGATAATAACAATACAGTGAAACCTGTGAGAGCTGGAACTTGATGGGTCTGCCTTGTTTTTCTGGGTCTTGCAAGTTTTCCACCTTTGACAGAGGACAGTCACCACTTTTCTATTGCTCTTTATTTAGTGGAAAATATTTGTGTTTTCCTTCTTTGACAGGTTTCCACCTTACAGAGATTCCAGCTTTTGCAGATTTTACTGTATTTGGTGGACAAATGTGTTCTAGGTACATATTTAGATAAATGATCCACAACTGTATTTTAGAACACAAGCTGTTTATAAAGTGGACATGTGCTGTGTGTTCCAGACTTTGTCTCTCCACACTTTCCTCCCAAAGCAAGGAGTGTGACAGTAAGGGAACTAATTGTAGCCATGCAGGAACCCAAGCCTAGTGTTGCTGGATCTTCCTATTTCTCTAGAGAAGTTGGAAATATAAGTGATATTCTAGTTTTAAAATGTTGGCTACTAGTCCTACTTTTTTAAATTGGGGTAGAGGAGTCAAAAGTAATAAACTTGTTGCTGTAGAGTAGATTCTGACTCATAGTGACCCTATAGGACAGAGTAGAACTATCCCATAGGGTTTCTAAGGAGCAGCTGGTGGATTTGAACTGCCGACCTTTTGATTAGCAGCCAAGCTCTTAACCACTGCACGACCAGGGCTCCAAATACTCACCAAAAGCTGGGCCACAGATTGGCAACCTTCACCCTAAATAGGCATGAAGCCCTTGGAGGAAATACATTGGTTTTATAGCACTGCTTGTGTCATTTCTCCATCCTGCATGTCACCTGTCTCAGTGGGTACACTGGCCCTAGGTCATTTCATAGATTGTGATGAAATAGAATTACTATAGTTCTTCTAAAAGATTTAGAATAAGGATGTATCATTAAGTGCCAAACATAAATTATATCATTCAGTGGGAGCTACACACCCATCTATATATCTACAGATACTACGTACTTCCCTTAATGAGATAACCATCCAGACTGCCTCAGATGTCCTCAGTAAACTATCTGTACGTGTTCTATTGCCTCATAAATACTCAGTATTATGGAGGACTGTCCTATTTTTAGTTTTCTTATGGGTTATTCATGAAGAGTATCGTAGATCGTCTGTGTAATTTCTGTAACCTTTCTTCAATTCCCCCAAAGAGGTGGATTCCTTTTAGTATACCTGTGTCTCCTGGAAACTGTTTCCTTCCTGTTCTGATTCATTTAGCTAGAATCATCCCGGGTGAATAATAGGCTGGCATCCTCAAAATGCCAATGTGTGTGTGTTCAAGTGTGCGCCTGTGTGTGTGCTCCCCTGCTGTTACTGAAAATCCAGTGGAGCTGGAACCTATCTTTAAAACTTGGCCCCAAAACTGGAGGCATAAACTCAAATGTAATAGTTTGCCCCTCTCTCTCATA
>NW_004443943.1:3424146-3426736 GCF_000243295.1 Trichechus manatus latirostris
AAATTGTTTGTTAAAGCCATTCACTTATGGTATTTTTGTTATAGCAGCACTAGACAACCAAGTCAGCCCCCAATGCATTTATTGGCTTAGGGCTGAAAGAAACATTATCTAAAACTTTTGCCCCATTTCAGGCTGAACATGATTCTAAGACTGGATACAACCTAGATACAGTCTGGTTTGGGGTTAAACTATATTGCCAAGTGAGAAGGTCTCTTACTCCCTGCCGTTCCAAGGAATAATGAAGTATTGGAACACACTCCACTCTGCTCCAGCATTTTCCTTTCAGGGGGCCTAACAACCTGTTTGTCTAAGCTCACCTTACTCCTGGTGCAGAGGCCAAGCCACTCCTTTTTACTGCTTTTCAAGCACATATAAGCAAATGAGCCAGAGAGAAGAAAGCTTTAGTAGCATTCCTTTGGCTTCTGTGGGTATCAGGTGGCAATCCAGCTCTCAATGGCCTTTCTAATTCTAACCTCCCTCCAGCTGGAGGATGCTTTTTAGATTTTCAGCTTATCCAATTGTCCTGGCTGTCCTCTAAGTTTTGGGCATGGAAGAAAGGTCTTATTACACCCCTTTAACAGATGAGAAAACTGAAAACCTGAGTTAAAAAGTGGTGGAAGAAGGACCAAATATAGTTCTCCTAAGTCAGGCTCCAGACTTCCTTTGCTACTCATGGCAACCTCTCCTAGACATGATCCAGCTTCAAACAGTCAGCACAGTCCAGCCTGGAGGCTTGTACTTTTCTCTGCCTGTAAGGTTGTCATCTTTACATGGCTGGTTGTCTTATCATCATTCAGTCTCAATTCAGATACCACTTATGTCCAGAGGTCTTTCCTGACCAACTTACCAAATGTGGCTCGCACTTCTCTACCGGTCACTCAAGCACATCACATATTCCCCCTTTGTAGCACTGAAATTATTTTATGTATTTACTTCTATAGGTATTTTCTTGCTATTATTGTGAAGAAAAATTTTATCAAGAAGTCAATTAGAGTCAACAGGATTTATTTGAGTGAGAAACTGTTTGCAAACAGGGAGCATCCAAGCCAAAATAGGCAGTGGCTCATTCAAGCAGCGCAAGTACAGACTTTTAAAAGGCAGTCAGGGGATTTCCAGTGGGGAAGTTACAATGATTGGGTCTTAGGTGTGTCTTTAATTGAAGGGAGGGTTTTACAAAGCAGGGGTCTTTTTGTCATTGGTTCCATAGTGACACGTGTCTAATGGGAGTTGGTTGAGTCTGGTACAGTGAGTCAGAATCATTTTTAACTGTCAAGTTGTTCTTTTCTGAAAGGTTTTACAGTCAAAACACTAAAAACTCCCTATTGTCTGTCAAGGTTTGTACCCAAGCAAAAACAGCCATTAATTTTTATTTAATATTTAACACTATCTTCCCTCCCACCTTAAGGTAGGCTCCATGAAAGCCAAGAGCATGTCTCTTCATTCCTGGATCTCCAGAACTTAAAATAGTGCCTGGCACACTGGAAAGATTTAATAAATATTTATTGAATAAATAACTTCCCAATAATTCCATTTACTGTACAGTATTAATCAGATACAACATCACTTATGGGAAAGGCCTTGTAGTAGAAGTCAGAAGACTGGGGTTCTAGTAAGCCTTTTCAGTATCTAAAAGTGACCATAGCCTACACAATTGGTTCTTTGATGGTATTATCTTATTGAGAGATGCTACATCCCCTACATCAGTACTTTCAGCTTCTCTCTGAACTCTGATGTCTGGCCAACCAGCTCTCTTTTAATCACACCATCCTTTCCTCACTTTGGTAAACCTTGACTCTGAAAATCCTTCTTGCTGTCAAAATCTCTTCAACCAAGATGGTGTTCCTGACCTAGCTCAGGAGGGAGCAAATGGCTTTAATGGTCATTTTGGCTTTGACTGAGTCAAATGCTTGCTGTAATGTTACCGATCAATAAAAACATCTCTGGAAAACATCTATGTCGCATCTCTGGAAACAAAAAACATAATTGTTTAATAAAAATGTGTACTTTTGATTTGTTTTTAATGAAAATAAGAATCTGTATTACAAAAAACAAAAACAAAAACCTTCTTCTAATGATGCCCATTCTTAGCCATAGAGAAAAGCAAAAATAACTTTACCAAAATTATTGGCTTAAACATTCCACGCTTCACTAGCCTATGAGGCAATGTGTTTAATTCCTAAATCTCAAAGTCTTAAAGGTACCTGACTGTAAAAAGAGTAATATAAGGTTTCCTTATCCACGTATTTCTAGCAATTTCCAGAAAATGTTAATATGATTATCATATCTATCCTAACTGTGGTTTGCCACTTTAGCCATGGACTGGACACACTTCACTGTACTGCTTCTCTGCAGATCTCCTCTTGTCATCTTGAAATCATTTTCCATCAGATTGCTGTTCTTTTATACTATACCACATTACTACCCCTCCATTACTGTGTAGACCAAGATGTAGCTCTTAATATGTGTCGAAAACAGGAGAGAACAAACAGGAATCACAACATAAAGAATTTGCAAGCAATATAAGGTTGCTCTCAAAATCCGCAGTCTTCCACTAGGACTGTCTTAGTCTTCTAGTGCTGCTATAACAGAA
>NW_004443943.1:3427103-3433000 GCF_000243295.1 Trichechus manatus latirostris
ATAAGAAAATCACACCAGATTACAAAATGGTACACAATTATACAATACTGGGAATCATAAACCAGCCAAGTTGACAGATATTTTTGGTGGACACAATTGAATCCATGACAAGAACTGTCACAATTTTTTCTCTTTATTATATCTTTCCTTCTACTTACTTTGGTTTTACTTTGGTTTTACTTTGTTCTTTTTTTATTATCTTCTTAAAGTGGAAGCTTAGGTCCCTGATTTTAGGCCTTTTTTCTCCTTTTCTAATATAAGCATTTAAAGCTGTAAATTTCACTCTAAGTGTTTTAGCTGTATCCCACAACTTTTGATATGTTGTTTTCATTCAGTTAAAAATATTTTATATTTCCATTAGGTTTTCTTGATCTATAAGTTAATTAGAACTATGTGGTTTAATTTCCAAGTATTTGAGGGATTTTCCAAATATCTTTTTGTTGCCAATTTATAGTTTACTTTATTACAGTCATATTTCAATTCTTTTAAACCAGTTTAGGTTTATAGCCCAGAATAGAGTCTATCTTGGTGAGTGTTCCATGTGCACTTTTAAAGAATATGCATTCTGTTGCTGTTGGGTGAAGTGCTCCATATTTGTCACTTAGGTCAAGCGGGCTGATAGCACTGTCTTCTAAATCTTCATTGATATTTCTGTATACTTGCTATAATAATAAAAAAGGAGTTTTGAAATTTCCTGCTACTACTGTGAATTTTTCTATTTGTCCTTTCAGTTCTACCAATTTTTACCCCATCTATTTCATATATCTGTTATTATGTGCATATACATTTAGGATTATTAAGTTTTCATGAATAATTGACACATGTATTATTATGAAAATTACCTCTTTATCCCTGGTAATATTTCTTGTTCTGAAAGCTTCATTGTTTATTATTAATATAGCCACTTTAGCTTGATTAAGTATAGTGTATGCATGGTATATATTTTTCTATCCTTTTACTTTTAACTTATATCTTTCTGTATAAAGTGAGTTTGTTATAGACAGCATATAGCTAAGTCTGACTTTTTATCCAGTCTGACAATCTCGCCTTTCAATTGCAGTGTTTAGACTATTTAAATTGAATGTAATTAGCAACATGTTTGGTTTAATCTACCTTCTTGCTATCTGTTTTGTATTTATCCCTTCTGTTCTTTGTGTCTTTTCTCCTCTTTCCCGCCTTGTTTCAAATTGAGTGTGTTTTGTGGTTCCATTTATCTCTGCTATTGGCTTATTAGCTCTACATTTTATTTTTTAGGCTGGATCTATCATTTATAAATGCATCTTTAACTTATCACAGCCTATCTTCAAATTTCATAATATATTATATATAATGTAAATACCTGACAATAGTATACTTTTAATTCTCCATTCCATCCTCTGTGCTATTATTGGCAAGCATGTTATTTCTACATGAGTTAGAAACCTCACAACACAGTTATTAATTTTGCTTAAGCAATCAGCTCCCTCTAAAAAAGTTTTAAAAGCAATCCTTTATATATACCCACTTACTTGCAACTTTCATCATTCTTTATTCCTTTGTATATATATTTTTTCAGCCTGAAAAATATTCTTTAACATTTTTTACAGTATGTGTCTTCTACAAATGAATTTATTCAGTTTTTGTTCTCCAAGAAAGTCTTTATTTTACCTTTATTTTTGAAGAATATTTTTGCTGGATATAGAATTTGAGGTTGACATGTTTTCTTTCAGCACTTTAAAGATACTGTTCCATTGCCCTCTTGCTTACATTGTTTCTCACAAAAAGTCAGCAATTATTCTTATTATTGTTTCCTTTAGGCAATGTGTCTCTTTTCTCTGGCTGCTTTTAAGATTTCTCTTTATCATTGATTTTCAGCAATTCGATTATGATGTGCTTTGTGTGTGTGTGTGTGTGTGTGTGTGTTTATCCTGAATGGTACTCCTTTAGCTTCTTGGATCTGTGGGTTTATAGGTTTCATCAAATATGGAACATTTTTGGACATTACTTTTTCAAATATTTTATGTCCTCCCCCTCTCTTCTCTCCTCCTGGAACTTTAATTACAGTTTTTTTACACCATTTATTGTTATCCCATAGGTTATGAGACTGTTTATTGTTTTCATTCTTTCCCTATGTTTCATTTTGGATAATTTTCTGTTGCTATGACTGTGCATTCACTGATCTCTTTTTCTGCAGTGTCTAATTTGCTATTAATCCCATCCACTGAATTTTTTATTTCAGACATTTATTTTTCCATTTCTAAAAGTCCTATTTCTCTTATATATCTTCCATTCATCTTCTTACTATTGTAAAGTTTTCTTTAAATATTTGCACATATTGAGCATATTTATAAGAGAGGTTTCCATATTCCTGTCTGAAAATTTCAGCATCTCTGTCATTTCTGAGTCTATTTATTTTGGCTGATTTCTACCATGTTATGTATCAAATTTTTCTGCTTCTTGGCACAGCTAGTAAATTTTTATTGGATGGTTAATATTGTGATTTTATTTTGTAGAGTATTAGATTTTGTTGTATTTCTTTGAAGAGTGCTGAACTTTGGTCCAGCAGGTTGTTAAAGTATTTTCATATTTGCTTGAACCTTTTGAGTCTTGTTTTTAAGCTTTTTGAGTGTGAGTCTACACTAGCTTTCCCTTGATTAGTGTTTAATGAATCCTCCATGCGTTCACTGAAGTTTCTCCCTTCAGGTTGTCAGGATTCAAATGATTCCAAGACCTGTATAAATTTAGGAATTGTTTGGCTTACAAACTTCCAGTGATTTTAATTTCTTCAGAAGTTGTTCTTTGTCCATGAATGTCATCCTTGAATTTGCAGATTGATATTCAGTCAAAGACTCAAGCACACTCAAATGAATATTTCTGGAGCTATAGCTTTGCATCTCTCCCTTCTTTTAGTACTCTGGCTTGCAAATTCTAGCAATCCCAGCCTTTCTGGACTCTATTATCTGTATATCCAACTCAGTAAGAATGCTGGACTATGTTTGGGTTCCCCTACCCTCTTCCATGGTCTGAAAATACCTCCTGGCAGAAAGCCAGGGTAATCGTAAAGCTCACCTCATTTATTTACCTTCTTTCACCATTTATTGTACAATTAATGAAAAAAAAATTGTTTCGTATATTTTTTCCAGTGTTCTAGCTGTTAACAATTGAAGGGTCTATCTAGAGCCTTTTACTCCCTTATGGGAAAGCAGCCTTTCTTCCAGAAATGATTGACACTAGAGATGTCCATTTACTCAAGAATTCTTCACTAGGTCCCACAGGAATTAGGTCTTAATATCTGCATCTTCTCACCCTCCTGACATTAACACAATAGTTCAACATTAATACATTTTCCAATGTCTGGTTTATCCATTCTGGAAAGCAGCTCATCTGGTACTTTTCTAACTCAGTCAAGACTGAACTTTAGAAATTCAAATCCAATTTCTATCAGGAGCCTTCCAATACTATCAAATGAAAACAATGCCACCAAAGCTTTCCTCCTATCTTCTGGGTCTTTCTTTTTTACCTATGCTCTAATTAGGGGACAAGAACTCATACCTATCTTCTAAGTACAGTCAATAGTTTTCAGAGATAAATCAGTATAAATCTAACATGGAAAATATATTTTTCCTAAAAGAAGTGCTAATTAAAATGGAAATTGACTTTTAAATTGTTATGGAGAGCTGTTCAGTTTTTAGGTTCACATTGTTTTGAATCCATTTTCAATTTTGTTTTATCTTTTAAAAAAATCAAGTTTTATCAAAGTAGTCTTTCAGTTCAAAGAACATCCTCATAATAACTTTAGGTCCACAAACTGTATAAAAGGAAAATCAAAGAAAGCCTGAAGCTGTTAAACTACAGTTCTTTTCCAGATTCTAACCTCTCCACCAAAGTTTTAGGGATTCATAGTACTTACTCTAATCCTTGGGTTAAATTACGTTTTTTTTTTTAATCTCCCTTTACCTGTCTCTATAAAAACGAATCTTTTCAGAAGCAAATTGCATAAGAAGAGGTGTTTGGTTGTGAGGTGAAGGCATATGAAGATTTCTCCTCATCCTTCAAAGCCAGACTGTCTCCTTGTTCCTGTTGTTTGGTTCAGAGGCATATAGATTACCTGGATCTAATTATACAGTCATTTAATTAAAGTTGGGTGTCACATGTAGACGAATGATATTGAGCGAATTCTCAGATCTCCCTTTCTCATGTACAGAATAATAGTACTACTTAACTCACAAGGCTATTTTGAAGATCAGATGATGTCTTTTAAAGAAATAATGTCTTTTCACATATATATGTATATATATACATTTATATACGCCTTTTTGTCTTTTTATGGTTATGTCCAGTTATACAGGTAGTCCCAGACTTACGTCAGGGTTCTGTTCCAACGATTTTATCATAAGTTGGTTCTGACATAAGTTGAATGCCTTTTTTTTAGTTTTTATTATTATTGCCTTTTGTCATCAGTATCTTTATAAATTCAATCTTTATTTGTCTTTCAGGTTAGAAACATCACATATAAACTTACAGATATATTTTAATAATACTTACATGCATACATAAAAAATATACAAATCATTAAAATTTACTCTGATGAAGAAGTGTTGGATGACACTGGCATTTTGTCAGTTGCAGTAATAACTCCACTTGTGGAAGAATCATCTGGATTATCCCTGGGAATGGGGATGGCATTTCTAGTCAGAATTAGTGAGAGATGTCTGTATGGTCCTTTTTTTTTTTTCTTCCCCCATATATTTTGCAGTAACATCTCACTGATTCCCAAATCTACCTATCAACTTTAGCAAAGCAATCAGCATTTGGGTCCATATTTTAAGCAACTGAAGCCCCTGATTTAATTTAGAAAAACTTTAATCTTTTCACTGTAAAATTTTTTGATAACTTCTCTTCATCCTCTTCCTCATTATTTCTTTCTCCTTAGCACTTCTATCCTCTTCAAAATTCATTAAGTCCTGATTTTTCAATTCCCCTTCTTTGTGATCTATGAGCCACATGTGTGATAACAAGGTCTAAATTCATTGTTCTCGACATATGCACGATTTTTCCAAGGATATCTTCCACCATATTATCCCTGTCAAATGCTTGGAACATACTCATATAACTCAGCAATTTTTTCCATATCCCCTGCATGCATTTTCTCTTAACTTCCTCCCAGGAAGATATAATGTTCTGGATACCCTGAAGAATATTATAATTCTTCCAGAAATTGTGTAATGTTACCGTACCTCCATTTGTTGCAGCTATTGCCTGAGCAAACATAGTCCATATGTAGTATGCCTTGAAGGTGGCGATTGCACCTTGATCCATAGGCTGAATCACAGCTGTCTTATTGGGAGGTAGATAAATCACTTTCACATCTTGATTTAGATCACCTACATGAGGAGGATGACCTGGGGCATTATCAAATAACAGCTGTTGGGCGCGTGCGTAGTTCAGTTGTTGTAGGTCATTAGAGTTGAACATTGTCCAACTTTCTATCCATTATGACTCCCAACACCAACACTGACTTCACTGTAGACCAAGCCATAGCCTGCTATACAGCAGTGTTTTGAACAGTAAATCATAACACTGAACATCTGAAAGTGAACATCTGTGAATGATAACATCAGTAAACTATGTGCTGCAACACTTTATATAGTATATACTACTAACAATAAGATGTCAAAAAAAAAAAAAACAGTGTAGTTCATTGTAACTCGAATACATCATAAGTTGGGAACTAAGTGTGTTTAGTTTGATGTTCTATATTCACCGTATGTGTGTGTTCTAATAACCATTTTGAAAAGGTGTATAAGAAAACATTTGAATATGAAAAGTCTTTAATATTTTAAAGTTTTCCATGATCTGGAACAGGTCCTTCTTCTCTTAGAAAAATCATCTGGTGAGAGAGCTAGATGTGGCCAGAA
>NW_004443943.1:3433712-3435303 GCF_000243295.1 Trichechus manatus latirostris
AATTTTTGAGGTCATTTGTTATATAACAAGAGATAATGAATACAAGGCTCTACATAATGTCATGATAAAAACAGAAGGGTCCATAAGTCTATAGGTCAGTGTTATGGATTGAATTGTGTCCCCAAAAAATGTGTGTCAACTTGGCTGCGCCATGATTCCCAGTATTGTGTGATTGTCCACCATTTTCATCTGATGTGATTTTCTCACGTGTTGTAAATCCTACTTCTATGATGATAATGAAGCGGGATTAGAGGCAGTTATGTCAATGAGGCAGGACTCAATCTACAAGATTAGATTGTGTCTTAAGTCAATCTGTTTTGAGATATAAAAGAGAGAAGTGATCAGAGAGAGAGGGGTCCTCCTACTGCCAAGAATGCAGAACAAGGAGGGGAGCATGGCCTTTGGACCTGAGGTCCCCATGCTGAGAAGCTCCTAGACCAGGGGAAGATTGATGACAAGGACCTTCCTCCAGAGATGACAGAGAGGGAAAGCCTTCTCCAGGAGCTGGCACCCTGAATTTGAACTTCTAGCCTACTAGACTGTGAGAGAATAAACTTCTGCTTGTTAAAGCCATCTATCTATGGTATTTCTGTTATAGCAGTACTAGATAACTAAGACAGTCAGAAAACTTGGATGCTAGTCTTGCTTCTATCACTAACCAGTTAGTATGCAAATCTCATTTCCTTTTGGGATTCTAGTTCTCTATTTTTAAGCAAAGTAAGTGTATTTGTTGATTTGTTTGTACCACATAGTATTATATTTCTCTTAGGAGCTATGCAGTGGAAGTATATAAAAACCTATGGATTCCCATGCTGAGTTGGATTAGTTTTCATGTATGCCTATGTCACACTTATGATCCAACACTAACAGAGCTCTGCCTATGACAATGGCATGCCATGGTTATGATGAAGTATCATTGTCCTTCTTGATATCAGTAACAGGTTTTAGATATTAGATGCCTTCTAAGTATCCAATAATTAATCACCGAGTGTGATGTGGTGGTTAAGAGAACTCAGAGGTTAGACTAGTTCCAATCGTATTTCCAACATGTAATAAGAGTGAGACCTAGGGAAAGTTTAATTAATACCTATACCTTAAATATCTCATCTATACCATAGGGATAGAAAGTGTGAGGTTTAAATGAACTTGTAATGGTAAATTACATAGAAAAATGCCTAGCACACAGTAGGCACTCAATGAATGTTAGTTATTATTTTGGTTATGTATTACTCCTTTGGTTTTTATGCATATCCTATATGTGTGTCACCCTGTTTTAACTCCAAACCAGACTGTATATCTATATTTTAAACATCTTAAAAAACAAAACAAACAAACTTAGATTTAAACAGGTGGGCTTTGCATGTGCTAGATGCTTACCAAGTATTTGCTGATGGATGTTTAAATGAAAACAAAACAGAGAACTGGTTGGAGGTAAATAGAAACGGAGATGTTTTCAAAATGACCTTCTAATGAAAATAATCCTACTTTGACTTCCGGCAAAATGTCAGTCTAGGCGGAGGCACCACGCCATCCCTCCACAGCAAAGATCTGAAAAACTAAGCCAAACAGAGAATACAACAATCCTGAAACC
>NW_004443943.1:3436532-3438548 GCF_000243295.1 Trichechus manatus latirostris
CAGTTCTTTTATCTTTCCAATTTTTATTTATTCCTTCTTCTCTTTTCTTTTCTTCCTCTTCCCCTTTCTGTTTTTCTCAATTTCATAGTCTCTCATCTCTCCACTCCAACAGCAAGCTCCCCTAGCATTCTTTTTTCTTTGTTTGTATGTTTTTGGCTCCTGTTCCTCTCTCCTCTCTCCCATATCCATCTTGGCTCCACACATGGCAATCTCCCCGCTACATCCTGCCAACCTGCACCATGCGCTTAGCATCACACCACCAAGCAGCACAGGCACGGCCTACTGGAACCTGCCCTGCACTGATTGCCAACCCGCCCTTGTGGCTGTGGTAGATGCCACAGACAGCCCGTCCTGCTGACTCCTCTTCAGCTGGACCTGCCCTGCTGTACCGTGTCTAAGTGACTGACCCCGCCAATTGGAGAAGGAGGCAAAAGGTGTTGTGCCCACGGACAAGCAAACAACAAGGAACACGCAGTCCACCTTCTCATAGTCAAATTTTAAAAAAAAAAAGGGATGAAACAAACAAATCTACAATCAGTAAACAAGAAGAATACCTGCTGAATGCCCCAAAGACAGCAAACAATATCAAAACGTTTACAAAAACAGGACAGGATGGTTCCAGTAGGCATCCAAAATAAAACACCAGATGACGTTCCAGTGGAAGAAAATCCACTAGAACTACCTGATGGGGAATTCAAATCTCTAATACTCAGAATTCTCCAAGAGCTGAGGCAAAAAGCTGAAAAACATGAGGAAAAAATAGACAGATTTATGGAAAATACAGACCAAAAATTGGAAGAGTTTGGGAAAATAATGCAGGAACAAAATGCCAGGATGAATTCACAACCAGAAATTATACAAAGAAAACAATTGGAAATCCAAAAGATAAACAACAAGATTTCAGAGATGGACGGTGTCATGGAAGGGCTGAGAAGCAAATCTGAGGCAGTGGAGGACAGGATCGGTGGAGTTGAGGACAGACACTTGGATGCAACTCTGTTTCAGGAAAACTCAGAAAGAAGAACAAAGAGGAATAGAGAGACCCGGAGAGTTATGTGGGATATAATCAAAGGCAAAAATTTGCAGGTGATTGGAATTCCAGAGCAGGCGGAGAGGGCAGAAAGCACAGAGAGGATCATTGAAGAACTGCTAACAGAGGACTTCCCCAATATTATGAGGGATGAGGGGCTGGCCATCCAGGAAGCTCAAGGAACCCCATGTGGGAGGGATCCCAAAGGAAAGTCACCAAGGCATATCATGATCACACTGGCCAAAACCAAGGACAGGCAGAGAATCCTGAGAGCAGCTCGCGAAGGACAGGAAGTCACATGCAGAGGAGAAACGATAAGACTAAGCTCTGATTATTTGGCAGAAACCATGCAGGCAGGAAGGCAATGGGATGACATATATGAAATTTTGAAGGAAAAGATTTGCCAGCCAAGAATAATATATCCTGCAAAACTCTCGTTCAAATTTGATGGTGAAATTAGGTCATTTCCAGACAGGCAGAAATTAAGAGAATATGTGAGGGTCAGACCAAGCTTAAGAGAATTGTTGGAGGCAGTTCTTCGATCTGAGGACATACAAATTCAGCTCGTGGACAGAATCTGGGGTGCAGGATCGTGCCAGCCAGATGCCGGTCTAGGAGGTGAACTCTCGAGGACTATTCAAAACCAAAAGAAGTACAGCAGGAATCAGAGCAGTTGATCAGTCAATGACAGCAGCATCGAAACAATGGAAGAGGGAATCAACGGCATAGGTATAGAACCTTCTAGTGGAGAGGAAGGCAAGGCGATACCAAGTAATAAAAAACTGCTTCAAACTTAGAAAGATAAGGGTAAAATTCATGGTAACCAAAAGAAATTTAACAAACGTCCTCATAAAAAAAAAGAGGAAAAACATAAAGTCTCAGCAAAAACAAAACCTACAAAAACAAAAGAAATGAAAAAAAAAATCCACAAACAAAAGTAACTCAGCACAAGAGAAGAAGAAGAACAAAGAAAACTTCAGCACCAC
>NW_004443943.1:3443699-3457437 GCF_000243295.1 Trichechus manatus latirostris
AGAGAACTTTTTTCTTTCTAAGTGTATTTATACATCAGCATTGAATGTCAGCTAGATTTCTCACTTAATATCTTTAAAACAGAGTTAGAAAGAAGACAAATTAGTCTCACAAAGAAAATGTACTCACCAGGTACTCCCTGATGGAACACAATATCTGTGCTAACAAAAAGTGAAGGGATGAATGTTTAAAGAACAATTCTGAACTCTGATTTGGGAGTGACTTGCTTCAAAGATCATTGATGGCGTAATGTTTCATTGAATTACATATTGACTAATCACAAAAACTAGGAACCAAAACACAAGTAATACTTACCCTTCCTAAACTCTAAAAAAGAGATAACCAAAATTTAATTGCTCCAAGTTGAAGAAGTTACACAAGTGTATCAATATAAGACCCATTGATTTTCTAGGAGAAGGAAAGAATCTCATTCTTCCTTCTTAATGATATGATACATTTATAAATGGAGATGTTGGATCACAATATTTTAGTGTCATGAAGGATAGAATGTCAATTAAAATGAGCTCACTTTCTTTTCCCTGCAATGTCCCCTTGAGTTTCCTTTACGAACAAAAGCCTATGATTGATAAATAACTCTTATTTTTTGGTGCATCATCCAAAGGACTGTGTTGATAATAATAATAATAAACCAAATCCATTGCTGTCAAGTCAATTCTGACTCATAGAGACCCTATAGGACAGTAGAACTGCCCCACAGTGTTTCCAGAACTATAAATCTTTATAGAAGTAGGTTGCCACATCTTTTCTCCCGTAGAGTGACTGGTGGGTTTGAACCACTGATCTTTTGGTTAGCAGCCTAAAGCTTAACCACTGCACCACCAGGGCTCTTCTAATAATAATAATAGCTAATGTTAATTACCCCCACACGCCTGTCAATTTGTCATACCGTGGGGGCTCGCATGTTGCTGTGATGCTGGAAGCTACACCACTGGTATTCAAATACCAGCAGGGTCACTCATGGTGGACAGGTTTCAGCTGAGCTTCCAGACTAAGACAGATTAGGAAGAAGGACTTGGTGGTCTACTTCTGAAAAAAATTAGCCAGTGAAAACCTTATGAATAGTAGTGGACTACCAAAAGAACAAACAAACCTGTCTTGGGAGAAATACAGCCAGAATGCTCCTTAGAAGCAAGAATGACAAGACTTTGTCTCACATACTTTGGACATGTTATCAGGAGGGACCAGCCCCTGGAGAAGGACATCATGCTTGGTAAAGTGCCAGGTCAGCAAAAAAGAGGAAGACCCTCTATGAGATGGATTGACACAGTGGCTGCAACAATGAGCTCAAGCAAAACGTTGATCATAAAGATAGCACAGGATCAGGCAGTGTTTCATTCTGCTGTACATAGGGTCGCTATGAGTCGGAACCAATTCGACAGCACCTAACAACAACAACAATGTTAATTATGTACTTTGTCATTTAATTCTCAAAACTCTTGGGTGTAGATATTAATATTATCTTTTTTTTACAGATAGAAAACTGAAGCTTAAGGAAATAAAACAACTTACCCAAGGCCTAATTAATAAGTGATGAAACCGGGCTTGGATATATCTGGATTCAGAGCTTGTCCCTCTCCTAGCTGCCAGGACTTCATAACTAAACTAATGATAGCCTTAGGTCTCCATTCCCTTTTGTCTTCTCTTCCATCTCTAATCAAAACTTCTCTATGCTGTGTACGATTGCCCAAAAGCTTGATTGCTAGTGTGACAATGGATTAGTCACAGAAATGTATTCCAACTGTTAGCCAGTTAATTGTTACCTCTCCACAAAAATACACTGCCTTACATTCAGGTTAGATGCATGAGAGCCCTTGTGTAGTACCAAGGGAATCTGAGAAACCAGGACTAATCAGAGGAAGAAACAGTTTAGCTTTGGGAGACAAAGGAGCTTCCCTTCACCATTCAACCAACACTCATAAGAAGTACCTTTACTACCTATAAATGGTCCACTTTGATTTTTAAAGACATTACTATACAATTTGGGTATCAACTGTCGATATGTGCCTCTTCACATAGGGCAAACAATGTGAATGCTAACAACACTGAGATGGAAGGGAATAATGAAGAGGCAGGAAAACTTGGGTGATATGTCTATAATATGTCTCAATGTATACTCAATTTGATGTTTATAAATAGAAAGCAGGAAGGGATGTAATTCCAAAATATGTTTGAAAATGCTGCTTAGTATAGTCATCTCTTGCAAACTTATGAATATAAAGGCTCTGAGAGTCCTGTAGTAAATGAACAAATTAATCTTTGTTTGAGTCAGTGTTACCAAATGTAATAACTGTTATCATTCTTAGAAATTTGGGTTCCATGGGACACGCTTTGGGAAATGTGAATGTAATCACTGAAGAGAGGAGAGAGAACAAAGAACAGTGGTGGCTGGGTTCAGATAATAAAATATAAGTGGCTTCCATCTGGAATCTGGATTGAGTAAAGTGAAACTAGTAACCATCCAGATAGTGGTTTAGTCACTGTAGGCCTACTACTGTGATAAATATCTTCAAAGTCTCAATGGCTTAGCAGGCAAGCTGATTTATCACTCACGTATAATTCAATGTATTGATTCAGGTACCCAGGCTTCTTCTATCTTGTACCTCTGACACCCCTCAAAGGCCTCCAAGTAACCCACTGTTTTCTTCACATCACATAGGGAAAGAGAAAGAATAGAGGCTCTCACAGGAAGTTTTTTGGTCTGAACTTAGAAGTGGCATGCATCACTTCTGCTCACATTCTATTATCTAGAACTTATTCATATGGTCACATTTTACTACAATAGAGTCTGAGAAGTATAGCCTAGCTCTGTGCCACATAAGAAGAGAACACAATATAGGTGTCCACACCACCACAGATGGAGATGGAATCTTACTGAAGTCTTTAAAAAGCTTGGAGAAATCTTGGCCTCAGAAGACAGTTTTTTTCTTTTCTTCAAATTGTCAAATAAACTGCCCATGGAGATGTGAACTTATATTTTCACCTTTGAGCTGAGAATCTTCGGTTAATGACTATCAATCAACGTCTTTGCCTACTTCAAAAAAGAAACTGACTTTACTTCCTAAATTACAGAATAAGAATGCAAGTTATCCTAGAGAAAAAAAAGCAATGAAGTTTCACCAGCATTTAAACCCTCCAGTCTCTGTAAAATAATGCTTTTTGGGTCAGTTAAAGAAGAAGCCTTTCTTAAAAGCCTAAAACCATTAAATAATAAGAAGAATATAAGCATGTCAGTTCGTTAACTCAGTGTACAGAGCTCTCTTTTTTCTTCCTTGTCAAGGATCTTACTAAATGTGTCAAGAACATTTTATTCACACAGGAGATTTGAAAAGGTATTATATAAGTGGGCCTTCAAGTTACTGATGACTCACAATGATGCCTCCATTAATTAGAGCATGTGTCATATGTCCAAGTCACAGTCTCTTCATATAGGTAGGTACGTGCACATGCTTGTTATAAGACCCACTGTCACAGAATGAGGTTCTTATGAAGGAATTATCCATTAATATAAGTAGACAGTGGTTCCTCTTCACTGGGAAGAAACACTGTCAAAGTTCTACCAACGGCCTGACATGGCAAAAGACTAAGTATGGAGCCAGTCTTACTCATTAAATAGAAAATTCAAGGTATCACAGAAACAGCTGACTTGCTGGAAGTTCCAGGAATACAGTGGTTAGTGGGCAGTGGTTAGTTGGCAGAGAGGATAAAAGAAGGATTTGAAAGGAGGCTTTCCCTAGAATGTCACCGTTGAAGAGAAAATCTTACTCGGACATCTGGGGCTGTACTCCAGCCAATGCTGGGGGATGAGCCCTGGGATGGGGATAGTATCGCTCCATTTTACAGGGCAGAAAATTGATAGGTTAAGAGGCTTGCCCAAGGGTGCAACTAGAAAATGATAGATACGAGATTTGAGCTTATTTTGTCTGGTCCCAAAGCTGGCTTTTTACCTACTGCATGATTCTGTCTGTCTCCTCTAAATTGACTCAAAATCATTCAAGGTGTTATGTCCTAATTTCTGAACAATCTCCAACCACTGATATCATTTTCTGAAGTATGTCCATGAAAAGCTATTATATTTTTCTATCTCAAGGAGTCCTTTTCTCTCAAGACATTGAATTCTTTTTTCACTAAAATAAGAGTATGCCAAGACCCTACACTTTTACTTTGTTTAAAGCAACTTCTATAAATGTACATTTTCTGAAGATATTAAAAAAAAATTCCGTTTTCTAAGCTATTGTGACCATGTCATAGAGAATCAGACTGAGAGAATCATATCAACATCTGAACAACTACTTGAAAATAAATCTTTCATATGCCACATAGACCTTGTATATAGGAAATACAAGTACTCAATAAATATTTATTGAATGAAAATATAACTGGTAACTTTATATAGCATTTGGGAAGGACCTGGAAAAACAGCAAAAATCTTGTCATTGTTTAGTTTCCTCCAAATTTCTGGCTGAGTGGTATCAAATAAGAATCAGTAGAAAAATCATAGAAAACAACCTAGTTTCATAACAGATGATGGTTTTCTCTAGGCGTACAAAAGTTGTGACCACAAAATGAGACATCTTTTGAAAAAACATTCCAAATTCTCCTTGTGAAAAATGAATATTATCCTTATAATTTAAGAGGCTGCAACATCCTTCCACTAATGATGCAATTTCTTCAAACATTTCAGGATTACCTCAAGTGAAACTGCTTTCAGAGAGGCAGGGAATGAAGAAAACTGTGGCAGAAGGGAATCCCAAGGGACCAAATCCTGCCTGAAACTCTGAGGAAGTGGCCTAGAGCCAGCCACCATAGGTGGTTCCTCACAAGGGAAGTATAGCAGTTGGAGAATGAGAGCAGCTTACCTTAACTACCACAACAAATGTGAAAAATAAATGCTTAGGCCCATAGTAAAGACTTCCTGCAAAATGGCTGTTTCTGACTACAGCTTCCTCCTCATTCTTTAGACAGGTAAAAATGGACCTGTGGTCTACCAAAATAAAACCATAACAAATATAAACGGTTCCTTCATTCATTAGCTTGGCGTCAAATATTCAAATGGCTATCTGCATAATCTTTACCAAAACTTACCTGAACTCTTAATACTTGAAAAATGTAGAAATCTTCTTCTCTCTATAAAAATGAATAAACAGATTTTAAAAACCCTCAGGCATATTAAAAACAGTAGTTCAATAGGGTGTGTGTATATATATATATATGTGTGTGTGTGTATGTATGTATATACATTTGTAAGTATATATATGTATGTATATGCATATGTATACACACATATATGTATATGTATACGTTCGCATACCTACATATATATGCATATATATGACGAAACAAGATAAAAAATTTTCTCTCTCAATTGTGTCAAAGAAATTCAGAAAAATATTAAGTAAGAAACAGAAGCAACATGAGATCAGCAAATATTACTTTCAGATTTAAAAAATTACATTGTTCACAAAAGGAAAAATATTGTATGATCCCTCTTGTATGAAATATCCAGAATAATAAGCATAGAGATGAAAGTTCATTAATAGTTAGCAAGGGCAAGTGAGGGCGGGGGAAGAGAATGGAGGGTATTGTTTAAGGGGTACAGAATTTTGTTAAGGGCAATGAAAATATTTGGAAACTGATAGTGGTGATTGTTGCACAACATGATGAACGTAATTAATGTCACTGAATTGTACATGTAAAAATGGTTGAAATAATTTGTTACATATATTTCACCACAATAATTTTTTGTAAATTAAAAATAAAAGAGAAAAAAATTACATGACCATAGTCATTAAATTTATAATGATGGAAGAAAACAAAGAATTGCAAGATGCAGAAGACAGAATTGATGTCAAAATGTTCTTCCATTAATTCACAAGAGTTGCAGATAATGAGAAAATGGGCAAAAGGAAGAAAGAAAGAAATGGGATACCAGGAAAGATAATTCTTTATATCAAAGGGCTTCTACCACATACAGGACAAAATTAAAATACACACTCATGAAGACTCTGAATATTTCCTATATATATTATATGTATAAAGAAAAATTATTATGAAGAAATGATTTCATATAATATGGGGAAAAGAACCCAAAACTTATTGGCACCAAACTCTCCTCCACAGCATAAAATGACAGAAGATGAAGCACTATCTACAAAATTTTGAGAATGAAGATTGTGACCCAAGGTTTCTATACCTAATCAAGCCATTCATATGCAAGGGCAGCAGAAAGGCTTTCTCAGATGTGCAAGAAATTTCTTAGTATTCAATAAATATATATACCCTTAAAAAGGAAGGGGGTTCAAAAACTTTAGTTAACAGATAATTAAAAAGAAAATTACCTTAAGTGAGAAGAAAAAATAAGAAAAAAAAAAAAAAGAGTGAAAGTAAGAGGAAAAAAAAGGAGAAATTAAACCAGTTAATATTTAAATCATTTTAAATTTAGTGCTTTCTTCCTTTTACCAGAATATCGATGAAGTTTCTCACATAGCTATGTCGTAACTACCATATGAATATCAAGAACCATTGACACCAAGATGAATCCTGATTTCAAAGACGTTACAACATGAAGTAAACTTCAAAATAATTAGAGTCATTAAGTTCTATATAATTGATATAACATGTAAATGTCAAAAAGTAATATTGAAAGAAAAGAAACAATGTAAAAAATTCAATATAAGATATCCTAATATTACAAAAATAAAAACTGAAAGACTTGGAGAGAGAATTGAGAAAGATGTTAAATTTATTTTAAATTTTTCATCTTAATAAGGGATGGTCAAAAATATGGTTTAATCAATTATATTATCTTTAAATAAAGAGGAAATATAGCATCTAACTCCCTAGAGATAATAAAATAAATAAATACAACATAATTAATGGAGAAAATATAGGAAAAAATAAAAAAAAAGGAAGGAATTATTTTACAAAGAATATATAAAATAAAATTTAAAATGTCAGATTTCACAATAAATGTAAATGGGCTAATTTATTCTATTTAACTGACAAAACTTCCCCCATGTGTTGAAAAACAAAACCCAGCTATGGATTGCTTATAAAATACACACTCCAAATGAAACTTTAGAGAAAACTTTACAGAAAAAATATAGGGAGATTTAGAAAGAAGACATTCATAAAAGTCTTAGAAATCATGAAAGTGTCACCAGACCACACATTTATATATATATATAGGGTCACTATGAGTCAGAATCAACTTTACAGCAATGGGTTTGGTGTATATATATGTATATATATATATATACACATATATATGATAAAAAGCAAATGATAACACATTGGTAGAAAAAAAAGAAGAGAAAAAATATGCATTTCAATACTGTACATAGGCAGAGGAGGTCAGCTTCACAAGAAAGAAGCAATTTTCCCTATGAAGACTTTAAGAAATTGCAAGGAAAATGACAAGAAGTACAGGAAGAAAAAATCAGATAGCTTTTTGAATTATTAAAACATCACTTACAAAAAGCAGCTAAGTCAGTTATGCCCCTCCTAGTATACAGAATAGCAGCCTCAGGCATTCACCCTTAGTAAAGCCATGAGAACTAAGCTCTTGAAACAATGAGGATCTGCTTCCAGAGCAGTAAGGGTTCAAGCAAGAAAACAGAGTGACAATTATGGGAGCTGCTGGATATGTAGAGATCCAGAAGAGGGAATTGGAGGATCAGAGAAGAACCACTAACTAGTCCTCCTAAAGCACTGGTTCAGGTGGCTAAGTTAGAGCTTACAGGAAAATCTGAAAAGCCAAGTACATGTAGCCATAAATGAGATTGCAAAAGGGAGCTCATGGAGAGGACATCAAAAGGTGTTGCCTTGGTATAACTAATGCCCCTACAGGTCTGCAGCCAAATGTCCAGTGGTAGGCCTGGGGCTATTGGTCAGCAAAGCAGTAGTTTGGAAGAAGAGCTAGACATCAATCAGAAAAGAATAAAGACAACCTGGAACCCTCTGAGCACTTCTACTTCTATCTTTCATCATATCTGCTTGTAAAAATCTTAAAGGAATAAAGGTCACTATTTTGCTTCTACCTCCCAAAAATCTCATCCAGTTTCCTCTAACGACCAAATCTAACTGAGAATCACACAGGGAAGGAGATTCTGAGAAATGTAGCTTTTAGGATAACCAAATAAGTTGATAAGAGAACAATCCAGCACTGTTTGGTTGGTGCTGGGAGAGGGAGATGGAAGTTCCGAAGTTGGACATTAAGTCTGGAGAGAGAGGGAAAGTAGAATCTGAGGAAACTGAAAATCCAAAACCAGCAAAGATGAAAGAAAAAAGCAAGACAATATGCCTAGGATAAACGTACAATAAAGCATTTTCTATTTCCCAGAATAAACATTTCATTATTGCACAGTCTAGACAGATTACAACTTTTATCAATATAAAATATCCTTCTTGACATTGATGAAAGGCAGAATCCAAAAATTAGGTATAGATGCCATTAACCTTTCCTTACATACATATAAATATATATGTATATATACACACGTGTACACACACACGCGCGCACACACAAACACACACACATATGTACATATGAAGCTCCAACGGCTGAGCTTCACAGTGACTGAAATGAGAAAGAGGCAGTCATTTTCTGAGTCGCTCATATTCTATCCCCATGCTCTAACATCCATAACACGGCCTCTTCTGGCTTTCTTTCTATGCACATCTGTTCTACTATTTTCTGCTACAGGCCTGCCTCTCTGTACATAGACATCTCCAGTTCCCATTAGGTGTCCTAAGTTCCAGATACACACAGTGACCACCTATCTCTCAGTTCCCATTCCAAATTCCCAGGAGAAATGTGATTGGTCCAAGCCATCAGAACACAATGCCTCACCTCTATGGATTGGTGGGCAGTTTTCAAAGAAATGTGCTCATCCTGAGCTAGGTAGCTTCTTCCAACAGCCTCTACTACAGGTAACATTTTAAACTAGTAAGAAAAGGATAATTTATTCAATAAACTGTCTGGGGAGAAAAAACAAAAATTTAGGAGAAAAAAGATCTAGCCTTGCCATAATTCATACTTCCAAATAAATTATAAGCAAATTAAAGATTAAATGTAAAAAATGATCTTAAAATACAGGAAAAAATAGAAGTGAACATTTATGCTATTACTAATTTATGTATCTTTATAAAATATTTCAATTATTCCTCTAGTATGACAGCATATATATTTATTGCATATTATTTTAAAATGTTAATTGAAGATTACTTTGGGTTCAGAGTGCGAAAATTTGCCACTAATGATGATGATGTTAATACGCAATGCTCAAGTCTTTGTAAGATTTTCCAAATATTATTTGCAGTAATATCCATATCATTGGAATTTAGTATTTTTAAAAGTGACTACTTTGCATGGGATTGCACTTACATATATGAATCAGTAAGGTTATTTTTAAAATTAATTACAAAATACTTTAAATAAACCTCACTGTTTCAGACTTATGGAAACTACTGTTTCCCTATTTCCGTTTTTGTTTCTTTGATCATTATTCTGCTGCTATTTTAGGTAACTATGTCCTCGCCAAATACTCTATGGTGTTTTAAAAAAAAAAAAAAAGCCTCAATTTAAATTAGATTGCTCTGGAAAAATCTAGACTACATTCACTTAATAAAAAAGCTATTCCATAATCTATAGTGAAATTTCAATTAGAGTTTTCAAACAATAGGATAATTCTTGTTAGTTTCATTTCTCATTTAAAAAAAGTGCCTTGAAAATACTTTTGGATTAAACTTTATTGCTGATTTTTTTAAAGAAATGCATTATGTCACCTTCTGATCTTATTAGCTTGAATAAAATGAACATAATTAAATGTGTCTTTGATCATTTAGGAACTTCCAGCTGCTAGGCACCTATTAGGCATCCAAGAGTGATTGAATTAATAAATGAATGACTTAATGTTCCAATATTTGCATTAACTAGTGTTTTTAAAAAAGATATGAGATAGAGCAGCATTGAATGAATCTGTCTTGTTCCTAGTACATTTCTCTAAAAATCACTTTTTTAAAAATAAGTTCTTGATACAGGCATATTTTATCTTTTTTTTTCATTTACAAGTTGACAGCAGAAAATTCCAGTTGAATTTAAATTCTATTGGCTTTTTTTTCATTAATTGATACTTTACAGTATTTAATCGATTTTTCTACATTTGATTCTGAACCAATTAAATAATCCCAGCAGAGAACAATTTTTTTTCTTCAACTGGAAGTGTCTGACATCATAGATGTGAATGTATGCTATAAATTGCAATAATGGTATAACACAAAAAAGTATTATCAAAATATTATCAATAGTAATACCTAACCTTTACTATTTAATTCATGCCAGGCATTGGGCTAAGTGCTTAATATACATTATCTTATTTAATCCTCAAAACCACCTTCTGAGAAAAATACTATTATTACTGCCATAAGGAATATGAGGATTAAGCTTAAATGCCTGAGAGTCTCCAAACCATGAAGTTGAGGCTGTAGAAAAATGAATGGTCAGCTTATTTAAGGATGCCTGTTTCTTTCTATCCTTAGTGCTCCAATATCATCCCAATGGGAGATGTATTGAGAGCCAATCGTTGCCTTGATAAATCCCTGCAGATGCCATAATGCAACTATTCGCCTGTCAAACCACGAGACTAAGTGGTTCAAAAACCCAGTTTTAAGACATTAGTCCAAGCTTTCATGGAAAGTTTCTGATGAAGAAAAATGGAAATCCACTTGGAATTTAACACACTGTGGTGAGTGTGCTTTCAGTTAAATAGATTCGAATATCATAACTAGAAAGAAAAGGAAGCAGAGGACGGTAAAATATTCCCAGCCAACTGTTTCCTGACTGCTGACAGTAGGAGGAAAAGAACTAGCAGGGAAACAACTTCTTGTTCAACAAAACAGCTCTTGATTCCGTGAAGAGCAAAATAACACCCTCTTCCCACTGTGATGTAATTGAGTCAGCAAGGAAATGTTTGCACAAGCTTTCTTCTCAGGGTCAAGTGAACAAATTGCACAATCTTACAAGTGAGAAGGAAAGTTAAGTCACTGAGTTTAACAAGCTTCCCCATAATCTATGTTGATTTAACATTTGGAAATCTTATTATATTTTGCTATTTCATCCACTTATTAGCATTACATTAATTTTGGAGGAGGCTGTCATATTCTATTTGCACCCAATAAATCACAATGAAATGATTAAATATCTTACACTTAGCAATTAACAAAGGACTTTGATCTTTTCCAAAATCATTCAGGAACTGCCGGTATAATGATAACACACAGTAGACTGCTTTCAGATAGGAAAACTCCCTGAAAGAAAAAAGAGAGAGAGAAAAGAAATTCTGTTTTAAATTAAAATGAGAACTGGATTTCTGAGGGCATGTGAACATAAATTTTCAAAGGCCTTGACTCCTTTATCAGATGGCATTATTGGCACCACTGACCTGTGTTAAAAGGGAAAGGAGGAAAGCTAACACACATTTGGGTGCTTTGGAATTAAGAGATTAGTATGATAGCCTAGGCAGGCTGCATTCATTTACTTTAGTCTGCTAAAAAGCTGGATAAGACCACAAAGAGTGAATCATTTGGGAATCTGAACTCCTTATACTACAATATATACATAAATGTGTTATCACCTTAGACAAATATTTCTAATCATGCTTGCGTGCCTGACATTGCACAGGTGATGAGAACGGTTGTGTTTATATGATATACGTCTTATAGCTATCATATCTGTGTCTGTGTATAGATACGTGCGCGTGTATGTGTATTCACACATACATGCACACAAATTTATACATTTACTAGTATAGTATATATGTATATCTACATATACATAGTAATGTATATAGAAGTCATAGATAGATAGTTGCTGTAAAGCCATTTCCAGCTCCTGGCAACTTTATGTATAACAGAATAAAACCTTGCCCAGCCCTGCATCATCCTCATGATCACTGGCATGTTCAAGCCCATCACTGCAGCTATTGTGTCAATCCATCTCACCAAGGGTCTCCTTCACCAAACATGATGTCCTCCTCCAGTGATTGATCCTTTCTGCTGTCATGTCCAAAGCAAGTGAGTAGGAAAAGTTTCTGTTGTGATCCATAAGGTTTTCACTGGCTAATTTTCAAAAGTAGATTGCCAGGCCTTTCTTCCTACTCTGTCTTAAGTCTGAAAGCGCCACTGAAACCTGTCTACCATGGGTGACCCCACTGGTATTTGAAATACCAGTGGCATAACTCCCACTATCACAGAAACACACAGGCCACCACAGTACAACAAATTGAGAGATGGGTGGTAGATAGAAGGCATAGTTTACTTTAATGTGTCTGGCACAAGTGAAATTCAATAACTAGTAACTATTATTATTATTAATATTATGAGTAACAGTCAGTACTGTAGAGAGGTTAACAGTTTGATTGCCAAAATCAAGCAGACTTGGCTTTGAATCTTCACTTCACTACCTAATAGTCTTGTAACCATGGACAAAGAAACTTAACCTTTCTGTACTTCAGCTTTCTCACCTGTAAAATGAGGAAAATAATCCCTATCAATCAGAATTTTGTAGGGATCAATGAAATTAAATCATATACATAAAGTGTTTTGCATAAAGCTATCACTCAATAACTTTTGAAAAAATAGTTGCAGATTATGGATTGGAATAATATTTTACCCATTGTTTTATATGTGATTCCCTGGATGTAGGGGATGCTCAGTATGTATTTGTTGAATGGTCCGTTAATTGACAGAGCATGCCTCATGGATCAGATATGAGGCATCATCGCTCTTATTCTCAACTATTTTTTTTCTATATTTAATTTGCAGCCTGACTTATTTTGATTGATGTGTGGTAGCCTTCGATTTAAATGCAGACAATAAACTGTCATAATTGGATTTGGGATACTGTCAGGCTACCCCTGACATTGTTAGGATTAGTTTTCTAGGGATATCCTAAAATGTAGGAAGTAACTAAATAAGAACACTGATGTGGAACCAAGATACACTATGAGTGTGATGTTGTACAAATCGTTCACCTCTCTGAGCCAAATTTCTCATCTACAAAGTGTAGAGAATGGATTTCTAGGGTCCTTTCATTCACCAAAATCCTCACGCTTCTCTTTAAACTTACAGCTTTCCCAACTAGGTCTATAATCCATCTCAAACTAAGTTTTTGCTGTGGTGTGAGGTAGGGATTGAGGTTAATTTTTTTCCCATATGCTATCCAGTTGTCCATTTGTTAAAAGAAGTTTCCTCTCCCCATTGAATTGTGTTGGTGCCTTTGTCAAAAATCAATGACCATTTATGTGCAAGTATATTTCTGGACTCTCTGTTCTGTTCCTTTAATGTATTTGCCAATACCATATCATCTTGATTACAGCAGCTTTACAGTAAGTCTTGAAGTTGGGTACTGTGAGTCTTCCAACCGTTCTTCTCTTTAAAGACTGTTTTGGGTATTATACGCTCTGTGAATTTCCACAGACACTTTAGAATTAACTTGAGCATTTTTACAAAAGAAAAAAAAAGCTGTTGGGATTTTTATTTGAATTGCATTGACTCTATAGATCAATTTAGAGAAAACAGACACCTTAATAGTATTTAGTCTTCCAGTTTAAGACATAGTATATCTCTTAATTTATTTAGGTCTTCTTTTATTTCTCTCAGCAATGTTTTATAGTTTTCAGTGGACAGATCTTAGATGTCTTGTGTAATTATTTGAAAATATTT
>NW_004443943.1:3457996-3461978 GCF_000243295.1 Trichechus manatus latirostris
TTTTTATGTATTTCTGTATTCAATTTGCTAATATTTTGTCAAGGATTTTTGCATTTATATTTATGAAGCATGTTATCCTTTAATTTTCATTTTTTATAATATATCTGTCAGATTTTGTTATTGAGGTTATGTTGGCCTTAAAAAATAAAGTGTTCCTTTTTCCTCTCTTTTCTAAGAGTTTGTGTAAGAATACTGTTATTATTTCCTTAAACACTTGCTAGAATTTAACACTAAAAGTATCTGGGCCTGAGATAGATATTATATTGGGAAGTTTTTAAAATGAAGTCAATTTCCTTAGTGGATATAGAAATATGCAGATTTTCTATTTCTTCTTGTGTAGGGCTGATAATTTTTGTGTTTTAAGGTATTTGTTGATATCCTTTAACTTGTTGATGGGAATTGTGCATAATATTTTCCTATTATTGTTTCCTATGATTTCTTTCTTGGCCCATGGGTTATTTGGAATTGCCTTGTTTAATTTCCAAATATTTGGGGCTTTTTGGATATGCTATTATTATTATTTGTAGTTTGATTTTGTTATCGTCAGAGAACACACTCTATATCATTTCATTCTTAAAAAATAATTGTGACTTGTTTTATAGCTCAGCATATGGTCTATCTTAGTGAACATTCCATATGCACTTTAAAGGAATGTGTAATCTGCAGTTGTGGTTTGTTGTTCAAATTGTCTATATCCTCACAGATTTTTTTTTTTTTTTGTCTTACCATATGACTTGCTGAGTGATTTTAAATTCTCCAACTATAATTTTGTATTTGTCTTTCTCCATTTAGATATGACTGTTCTTGCTTCATGAATTTTGAATCTCTATTATTAGGTGCATACACATTTAGGATTGTTAAATCTCCCTGATAAATTGACCAGTTTATTATTGTAAAATGCCCCTCCTTATCTCTGATAATATTCCTTATCATCAAGTCTACTTTGTGTGATATTCATATAGCCACACCAGCTTCTTAGACTGTTTGCATGGTATACTTTTTCCATCCTTTTACTTCCAAATTCTCTATGTTTGTGTATTTATTATTCATATCTTGTAGACAGTATATACTCGGATCTGATACTTTTTACCCAGTTTGATCATCTCTTTTACTTGACATTATATATTTAATGTACATTACATTTAATGTAATTATTGATATGGTTGGATTTAAGTCTACCGTTCTGCCATTTGTTTTCTATTTGTTCCATCTTTTCATTGTACATCTTCCTCTGTTATAATTTTTGACTTCATATGGGTTAATTTAATAGATTTTAGTATTCTTTTTTAAATTTCTCTATTGTCTTTTAGACATACCTCTTTTTTGTGTATATGTGATTGCTCTAGGATTACAAATACATCCTTAATTTACCATAGTCTATGAGTTGGAATCGACTTGACGTCAACAACAACAATTTATAGTTAATATGTACCACTTCACATAATTTATAACCACCTGGCAACAGTGTAATTCCTTTCGATTCATTTTCTTTACCTATTGTTGTCATATATTTTACATGTTATAAACCCCACAATACATTGTCAACATTTGTTTAGTCATCAGTTGTCTTTCAAGAAAATTAAGAGATGAAAACAAGTATCCTTTTACCCATGTATTTGCCATTTTCAACGCTTTTCATTCCTTCCTGCAAATCCAAGTTTCATCTGCTGTCATTTTCTTTCAGCCTAAAACTTACTTTAGCATTTATGGATTTTTGCTGGGAACAGATTATTTTTACCTTAGTTTATCTGAAATTGTTAATCAGTTCATCAGAGACATTTATTCTTCACAAAATATCTATGACCTACTCACGTTTCTCAGCCTTCTTGCAGTTAGACAGGCCATAAGGTCTTAGGTTTGTTACTTCCAGGACAAGCATTTATGAGCAGGTATGAGGTCTCCATTACCTCTCTTGCCCTGCAACCATGAGGACACATATTTAAAATGTTTTAGCTACAAGATAGAGGAGACTTTGTCAGCTTAGATCCATTAATGACTCTGTGGAACAAAGCCTGTTCCTGTGATCTGCATTGGGCTATAGGGTGAGTATTATAAAACCTTTTGTTGTGTTAGTCCATTGATATTTGGGGATAATTTGTTACTTGACCTAGCCTAACCTAACACACCTGCTGATTCAAAATCAGTTACTAAATTATGACAATATATGGTGTTAGGATTGCCATTCCATTCTATTGATCTTCCTGTCCTTCCTGATCTCATACCAAACTCTGTCGATTTTTGTCCTTTATAATACAATGTGATGTTTGTTGGGAAAATCTATTGTCATTATTCTTCTTCTCAGAAATTCCTGAGTATTCTCAAACACATCATCCTCGTAGGGCACTTTCAATTTAATCATATTCCCAAAAAGAGTTAAAATGGGGTTCAGTGTACTAATTAACTAAATTGAGATTTCTTATCCAAGTACACATTAGATATTTCTGTTTATTCGCCTTATTTATATCCTGCAGTAAAGTTTTATAGTTTTCTCAGTATAGATTCAGCCCATTTCACCCTAAGTTTATTCCTGAGTATTTTATACTGTTGCTGCTGTATTGAATGATGCATTTTTCCTATTGTATATTCTTGCTGGTTATTTTATGCATATATTGCTGATTAGCACCTGTATATGGCCCCATTTAAAAAAAAAACTCAAACCCGTTGCCGTTGAGTCGATTACGACTCATAGCAACCCTACAGGACAGAGTAGAACGGCCCCATAGAGTTTCCAAGGAGCGGCTGGTGGATTTGAATTGTGAGCCTTTTGGTTAGCAGCTGAGTGCTTACAACACTGTGCCACCAGAGCTCCATCAGAATCATCTTCATAGGTACTTCAGCATGCTGCACAATATATATGCAATTCATATGATATGCATTCTGTGTAGCTCACTTAGAATATAGGCTAAGTTTTGGAAGTATTTTGTTGTTGTTTGAAAACTGAAAGGGACCTTGAGATCACTTTATCTACCTCTCCCATTTTGCATGTAAAGAAATAAAGGCTATTTCAGGGAAAACACTTCAGTTGAAGGGCATACCTGATTTCAATTCAACACATACTTATTGAGCACCTACCACGTGTTTGATTTTCTGATTTTAGGGAGCCTAGAGCATGCCCCAACCATAATCTGAGATGAGGCACATAGTAGCAGCTCAATAAATGTTTGTTTGATGAATTCAACTGCCTTATTTTGGAATAACATGGTCACGGCCAGGGATCATTGCATATCAGATTCATGGAATGCAAGCACTACAACCTTGAAAGTTATTTGAGTGTGGTATTGCATCAATTCATAGTTACCACAAAGGCCGTTGGGAACTTCAGGGAGGAAAATTTTGCCTTTGTAACTGGAAAAATATAAGCCTGGCTGTTTGGAGCTCCTGCAGGATGTAGGTGAAAAGATTTCTTTTCCGTCTTGGGCTTCCTGAAGTATTTTCCATCTTACGATAAGTTACACATGGCTCTCTGGCCCCAGAAGCCCAGTTTTCTAAGTTTGTTTTTAAACATGGCAGGGGTTTTCAGACAGCTGCCACTGGAAACATCTATGGCTTTATCCCCTTCAGTGAACAGCTGAATACATTAAGACTTTCCCGAGGGTTGTGTTCAAGCCAAAGGAGATAAGGACAAGACACAACTCATGAGCACAAGAGGTAGCATAAGTTAAAAACAGAAATTGATTTGCAAGACGCTCAGATTAAGATCTACGGATAAACAAATCAATGTGGGTTGGGAGCAAAACTAGGATGTACCAGCTAAAATCTCTAGCCTTAAGATTTATTATATAGTCAGGGCTAAGACCACATTCTTTGTAACTCAAGTCTCAACTCTGCCATTTGCTAGCTATGCGAGCTTTGCGTTTTACTTAACCTCTCTGAACTTCAGTTTCTACACTGGTAAAGTGAGGATAACATTATACCTGCTTTAAAAGGCTTCTGTGAGGATTATATGATATGATTCTTGGCAAAAACTTGCCATGGTGCCTGG
>NW_004443943.1:3464333-3489215 GCF_000243295.1 Trichechus manatus latirostris
TAGGTGAATATGAGATTAAAAAGTGGTCCTTGGGCTAGATTGCTTCTGAGAAACCTGGCAGTGTGCCCTGAATGGAGTTACAAGAAAAGCACCCAGCCAATTTTATCTGCAATAATGAGTCCTTTAATGTGTTAACTGCTTGCATCCTTTTTGTTCAAAGTGCTTTCATTCACATTATCTAATTTCATCCTCACAACCATCTTGTAAGGCCAGGAGATCAGGTACTAGTTTCCTCATTTATAAAACTGAAATAAAGAGACCTGAAAAAATAAGCAACGCATGCCAGCCCACACAGCTAACAACAACAGGGCAGAACCAGGACCCAGGTTTGGGGAGTAGCTCCTGTTGTTTACTGTTACTCTTATTATTTATGAGGATGAAGATGATGACAATGATAAAGAGCATGTCATGAAGAGAAGGTGGAGGCATGGGTGGTTCAGTGGTAGAATTCTTGCCTTCCATGAAGGAGGCCTGAGTTCAATTCCTGACCAATGCACCTCATGCACAGTTACCACCCTGCATCTATAAGCCAAAGAATGCTAAAGATTACCACAACCACCAAAAGCTACAAGAGGCAAGAAAGAATTCTTTCCTAGAGCCTTCAGAGGGAGCAGGACTCTGCTGACACCTTGACTGCAAACTTCTAGGCCCCAGAACTGTAGAAGAATAAATTTTCGTTGTTTTAAGGCACCTAGTTTGTGTAATTTGTTATGTCAGCCCTAGGAAACTAATAGGGGTTTGTTAGTTAAGTTAAATAGTTTTAAAGGCTAGAATTACAAGGCAGCGTAGGAAAATTGTCTAAAAACACGTTGGTGCCAGTAAGTATTACTGAATTCCAGTGCCATCATTAGGGCAATTTATTTAATCCCTCTGAAGTCCAGTGTCTCCATTTATAAAATGGGGATTATGACCCTTCCTTACAGAATTGTTGTGAAAATTAACTTATATATGTATAGAGAGCCAGTTTAACCGTAACAATTAGACATAGGTCCACAGGGAGAACAAAAGCCACACCAAGGAAGGTCTTAAGTGTCGTGCTAAGAAGGTGAGACTTTATATTATAGACAATAAAGTAATTAAAGACTTTGTGGAGAGGAAAGACGAGGTTAAATTTGCATTTTTAAGGAGATCACGGAGAGAGTACTGTGTGGGGAGATTTGGGAGAGGGGATGAGAAACAGAAAAAAGGCACCCAGACTAGTGAGAAAATAGTGGCCATAGACCAGGGATTAATGACGAGGCCTGTGTAGAAGCTGGAGCTGAGTGTAAAAATTCCAAGAGGCAGCATTCTCATAGCTTTCTCACAGCACAGATATTTCGATTTATGAATGGAAGGAACTGAGTTCCCCCTGCTGCACCCGTGGAGAGATTTTACTTTTTTTTTTTTTTTTAAGTCATCTATCCACAAAGTATACCAACTTGGGAAAAAGCTTTGTATATTTTACGATCTCAGCAAATGGGACATCATAGTATCAGGGAAGCTCGAGTTTCTAATGATATCACTATTACCTTTAATCTCTACTGTTATACTCAGGATGACAAATCTCTTTATTCAAAATAAATAAAACCCCACATTATCCATTATAGCACAGAACCAAAGTGCCACTGTTCATTATCTAAGAGGGTACAATATATCCATAGCAGTGTACCAACAAGGAGGAGAACTAAGTTAAGGGTCATTGTTCAGGAAGAATCAGAGGGGATCCTGACTTTATTTGGGGGGCCACAAGGAAGCAGGCTTAGAGCCACTGCTTTTATGGACACCAGCTCTGAGCTCATTGTTGAATGTGGCTGCCCAGACAGCATTGAAGGAACAAATGAAATGTTTCAGTTGCCCACAACTAATTTAGAAACTCAATAAATACGTATGTAAAACATGTGACTACCCATGTCTTTTTTGGTCTGTGCTTATTCTAACTTGAGTTGTGAGCCAGGAACACAGGAAGAAATTAAGTTTCAGAGAAATGCCTGAGTCATGAGATGCGAGTAAAACTCTTTGCAATGGTTTTGAAATTATGACAAAAGATTAAATCTGTTCTATGACGCCTCGACTGCAAACTAAACGCATCGGTCTACTTTGGATCCTTCTCCTCTCTTCCTCTTTCCCCTTCCCAGTCCATTTCCAGCCCTGACCTTCTGTCCCTCACCCAAGATCATTTTTGACATTGGATTTAACACTTCATTTCTTCTTTGCGGGAAGGAAAGGTGCCAGCCTCCTTTTGAAATCCAGAGCTCCTAAAACCTGGAATTACTTTCCCGAGAATCATGAGATGGAATGCTGTGATTTCTACGTGAGAGCTCTATTGATGACAGACGTTATGTATACACAGAGTAGTGCTCAGAATACAATAAGCAAGAAGAACACATCTTACTTTCTATGGCTTTTAAATTCATAGGTCATCCCAATGCCTTGACACGTAATAGACTTTGCAAGACGGCTCTGGGAATGTGGGCACCCCCTGGCTTTCACACTTACAAACTGTGCAACTTGTACGAGTTACTTAGCCTCCTCTCTGACTGCTGGTTTCTTCATCCATAAAATGGGATAATAATAGTATCTATATCAGGGTTGGTGAGAAGGTTGACTGACAATATGAGTAAACCTTCAGCCCAGTGCCAAGAACATAGTTAAGCCCTCAATAAATGTTACCTGGAATCATCACCATAACTATTTTTGTTGTTAAGAAACAAAATGTCAATAAATTTGTGGAAAAATTCAAAACTTGAAGTTTCTTCAACATTCAATTCAGAGTGATAGGTTTTCACCCAAAAGTGACTGATGCCTCACATACATTGCTTTGAAATGTCCAGTCCTTTTAGCTTTGCAAACAATCCCTTCCCAGCCTCTTCCCTTTCCGAGCAGTTCAAAGCTAAACCTCAACTCTGTGGGGAGGTTTTACCGAGAAAAGGAACAAGCACAGCTTTGGAGGCAGGTAGTATGAACTCAAATCCTGGTTCTGCCACTGGATGAGATCTTTAAGCACTCCAAATTCTTCCTTACTCTTCGGAGATAAAAATATCCACCTAATAAGTTGGTCGTAATTATTAGACTAAATGAAATAAAAGATGTAAAACAAATGTAAAATGTTACCATGAGAGAATACAAGGCAATGTGTTTCCTTTCCAGAATGATCCCTGAGAACACCCATCTTTAACTCAAAGGAATTCCTCCCTAATGAAATCTCTGAAGGTTGACAGGCACCTAGCAGGGTGCAATGACATCTATTAATGAGCTAGTCTCGTCTATTGCACACCCTGCCCCGGGCTGGAGTGAACATTCATGCATCAGGAACCAGGTCAGGTGAATGTTCTAAACACCATCAACAGAGTAGGTTCCCACCACCTCTCTCTTTTCCTTCAAGACTCTCTTATGTGGTTCACTTTCTCAACGAAACCTTCTTAGACTTAATGGAGAGGGTTAAATACCCTACCTTTTCTTGGGTTATATGGGAAAAAAAAAAAAAAAAACAACTTCAAGCTCAAGCTAAAATCAGTGAAAGCAAGTCACTCAGTAACAACTAAATTGTGGATCTTTATTGATGCTTACTAGGAATGTGAGCCTTGAGGGCACAGGCCTCACATCTTTTAAACCTATATCTACTTAATTATTCTCTGTCTTACGTCAAAATGCATAGAATACAGAAGGATAATTTTTTTAAAAAATGAGAACACTGCACCGAAGAGTAAAAAAGGGTAGGAAAATAAAAGAAGATAGGATATAACATAGATTGTTAGAGGTGGACTACAAACTTGGTATCGTACTTCCAAGTGAGAAAAAGGAAAAATGATCAGCTATGAGATTTATAGTACCCACAAGATGAATACAAACCAGAGACTCTGGTGAGGCATGGCTGTCCCTGGTATTGGTACTAGAGCCAGATTTTGCCCATAGGTCTTTATGAAGAAGGTCAGGGTCACTGTCTCCCAACTAGACTCCCTGCATCCAGTCTATCCTCTACTCAGAAGCCAAATTGATCCTCCCAATGAACCAAGTTTATTATGTCACTCTCCAGCTTAACAACTTTTGATGACTTTTTGTTCTCAGGAAAATGTTCCTTCTTAGAAGGGTTCTGTGTATAAATGTTTAAGAATCTGCTCCGGGTGGGGGGTTGGATGGGTGGACCCTGACTAGCAGCACTTGCCAATTTCTGTGGTGTACTCCCACCATGGCTGATTTCAAGCTGCCAGCGTGATGCCACTGAAAGTAGACTGGAAAGAGACGCCCAGTAGCACACGATCGTATAGCATTTCTACCATTCAGATACAGCAGATATAAATAATCACAAGACCATAGATAATACAAAATGTAATAAAGTCATACGAAAGTGATGAGTTTTGAGTAGTTATTGTCTTTGTTTTATTTATTGTCTTTAATTTATTTCGTTGTAAGTTTATATCATTTAAATAATGACTATGTTTAACAATAGCTTGCAAAATTCCTGAATATTTAACAACTCACTCTTTGGAGCCCATAACAAGCTGGTTGTAACACACAATTGCTTCTGAGGCATCACAAGATCTGTCCCCAGCTGTCTTGTGCAGACCCATCTCTGGCCACATGATCTCTCACATCTTCTGCTCCAACCATCCTGGACTACTGCAAATAATCTGAGCTTTCTCTTGTTTCAAAGTTTTTATTTATGCTCTTCCCTCTGACTGGAAGACCCTGGCTAACGTTTACTTTTCCTGCAGATATCCATTTAAACATTTTTGTCTCCAAAAAGCTTCTCTTGTTCTGTGACCTGGTGTGAGTAGCCCTTTTAGGTTTATCTTGTGTTTGCACTCACTATAGTGCAAGTATTGCTGTAGGGAGCACTTGCCTGTTTACCTGCCTGAGAATATAAGGACATGCCTTGTTCACTGCTTCATTCCTAGACCCCTGGTGAAATGTAGCCACTCAAACATTGGTGGAAGGAATGCAGAGAGGAATATCCTCAACATCTCTACAATAGCCACACCGTTGTTGTTTAAGACTTTTCTTACGGTAACATGAATCAATTAAACTGATACATAATGAGTGATAACCATTCAATAAAGCCAATTTCGTGCGTAACCAAGAAGCATGTCTTTGTGAATCTCTTTCATGATTTGGTTTGATCTAACAATAACATTTAGATTATAGAGCAATGGAAGATTATTCTCCAGATAATCACCCATCAGCATTGTTTCTTCCAACTGATCTTTTAATAAAAATTGAACTGAAAAACATGAGATCATGTTTTCTGGGCTGTACCTGGAGGGCAGATAAAAGGGTTGGTTCAGAAGTTTCCTAAGACAACTGAATCCACGGTAGGACTGGCATCAAACGGCAACCCCAGGTGTTACAGGGTCGAGTTGCTGCATATGGTTTTCTTAGCTGTAACATTTATGGAAGCACACTGCCAGGCCTTTGTTCTGTGGCATTGCTAGGTAGGTTCGAACCGCTAACCTTTAGGTTAGTAGCTGAACACAAACTGTTTACACTACCTAGGGACTTTGGATTTGCACAGACCTTAGAAATTTCAGGCATTCAAATAGGACACTTGGCTGATCAGAAATCTACAAAGGTAGCATTTACAGGGGAGTGAAAGAACTTGGGAAATGGACGGGGATCTACCATGGACTATGTGATGGGTCGAGTTCCTTAACCTCTCTGAACCTCAGTCTTCTCACCTGTAGATTAGGGATAAGAGTGCTGCCTGGCTTCACAATAATGTTGTAGGAATCAAAGGAGGAGACTTGGAACTACCAAAGCATATATATAATATTGCTCTTCTACTACTATTATTGTACTAGAGGCACATCCACCTGGACACTTACTTAATGATAGTTGAATACTTTGTTGAAAAGTATAAAAATGCAATATAGCAACAAGGTCTACCAAGTATCAGGTCAAAACTGCGGAGTAAGGCAGCAGCTAGTTTACACTGAGTACTTAACATGTGCCAGTACAGGGCAAATCCCTTTACACTGCATCACTTTATCCTCACAACTCTGCAAGGCACAAGTACTATTATCTCCATTTTACGGAAGAGGAAATTGAGGCTGATAGGCATAAGCAACTTGCCCAAGGCCACAGAGAAATAAGCAGAAGAAAGGAAACTCCAGCCCAGATTTGACTCTCTGTAAATCCCAAGCTCTTACCACTGCACTGGCCTGCCACTCTGTGGAAGGACTGAGAGACAGAACATGTGTTAAGTTTTTGGTCACTGTGCAAGCTATCAAAAGAGATTAATCATAGTTCTCTGCAATATTCACACAGGAGCTAGGTGGGATGAGGAGGGTGGCCTACGGATGTTTTACTATGGAAGGTTTCATCTGCCATTAACCACATCAGTCAAATACTACAACATTTTTCAGGATCCCAAAGACCAGAATAGATTGTCAATGGGAAGCTCTGAATTTAAGCCAATTTAAAATCTATTTGAATAGGGGACTGAGAGACAAAATTAATTCATGACAACTTGTTCTCAAACTGTAAATTTTTGGGAACATATCCAATATTCATTAGCTCTCAGATTCACACTTCCACCTGTATGTTGAAGAGCTGTTTTATCAGTTCCTAGAGCACGAAGATAAAATACATGGAGGAAATGTCTACATCTCATTTTTTCCTCTTTAATTTGCAATTTTTAAATGTCAGTAGACAAAGTTAAGGATGGTTTTCAGAAGTGCTCTCACTCCTTAGTCCTCTCTCCCAGTTAAACCTCTAGCCTTCTTCCATTTGATCCTCATGCTCTGGATTTCTCTCCATGTAGAATCTTGTTTTAATCAAATTTTGTTTGTTAGAAAGAGAATCCTCCTTATAATCGATCCTAGATTTCCTGGCCACTAAATACTAAAACCGACCTTATTTTAAAGCCATAAGAACCCAAATGCCCCTGAGCTTGATGCTACAGTGAAATTTTCAGTGCATTTCTGATGTTCAGCACAACTCGTTAGCTGGCAAGAAAGTGGCTGTCATCTGGTCAGTGAATTCACAGGTCTCTTCGCAGGTAGCAGGACTTGGTGTTTTCCCAATGCATTCTGGTAGCTACGCCCAAGTTAAAATTGATCCCCTAATTCTTCCCTCTACTATGCTTACCTCATCATACACGAGGTCTATTTCTTCCTTATGACCTATGGCAAACTTGTCCAGGTTGATTAGCATCTCAGCTCAGCTAGGAGTACAGTTTAAAGAGATTTTCTTACACAAGGTAACAACTGCTCCCCATCCCCCTACCATAGACCCTACTAATATGTTTGATATTTCACCACCTTGGCAATTTAAAAGTTTCCCATCATTCCCCCTTTATGCTAACTCACACTCAGGGAAAAACATATCAGAACAGATGTTCTCTACTTCATTTTCCTGCCTAGCTGACAGAAACAGATTTTGGCAACAGAGACATCAGAAGGAATACTGGAAAAAAGAGATTATAGGGAAGAGAAGAAACTGAAAAGATATTATGGTCAAATCCTGACTTTCCATAGAAATTGGGATGGGCATGGGGGAAAGAAAGGGGAACAAGGAAGAAGAGGACAATGTCACTGACCATCCTCTGTCTACTCTACTTTCCATCTGCATAAGGAACAGCCCTTCTCTCATTGTTCCTTCCTTTCCTTCTTGTCCCTATTTCCTAGCTCCCTTCTTTCCCTTTCAACCATCTCACACCATCATTTGAGGTTCAACACACCCCCCACTAGAATTTCATCACCCTTTGCTAAATATTTTTGATAAAAGAAAGTCAAGGGTGTGCACTTATCTAGAAGACTCCCTCGATTATCTGTTTGCGTGCTCAGTAAAACCAAAAACCCCTTGCCAAGCAGATTCTGACTCATAGTGACCCTGTAAGACAGAGTAGAACTGCTCCATAGGGTTTGCAAGGAGAGGCTGGTGGATTTGAACTGCAGACCTTTTGGTTAGCAGCCAAGCTCTTAACCACTGCACCACCGGGGCTCTGCATGCTTGGTAGATACCAATTAATGTATAACCATGTCATTATGAACAGAAACATATGAACTACTAAAGATATTTCTAAGGCAGGAGTTGGCTGGCTAGATTGACAAGCAGTTATTTATGTTCTTTAAATTTAAAAAGGAGACTTGCCAACTAGAAGTTATTTGATGAGCAAGGGAATAGCTTCAGAGAAATGCAACATAAAGTCACGTTTATGTGATGATGAATTTTCTAAACTACAAGGATCTGAAACATGCATTTTAAAATAGCCAGATAGAAAAATCTTGGTGCGAGCAACTTACACTTGAAGTGACTGCTCGGTCTTTAGAATACTGTGCAAAGTGAGGTGTTTAATGTATCTTCCAGACAATTACAAAGCAGCCCTTGATCAAAACCGTCTGCGACGAATATTGACAAACCTGCCCAACTGCAAGAATCTCCTGGAGAGAAAATGATCTATGAGATTACCTGCTGGCGGATTCATGGGTCAGATTGTCAATATCTAGAGAAGGATCACAGGAATAAACATTTAGTGTTTGCTGTCCTGACATCTATATTTATGGTCTAGTTAAAGCAGTTGGTCAATCAAAACCACTTTAAGCAATTACAATTCTCCCCAGCTACATGCAAGAGAAAGAAACTGAACTCTTTGTGATGAGAAGTCAATATAGCAAGATAATCCAAAATTGCTTTTTATTCATGTGGAGGGAATTTGGTACCATTATATCTTGTCACTTGTAATTGTCTGATTAGATGAATACAGTGAAGATGTATTAATGTAATGAAGTCAAATACTCAATTAGATTTTATTTTTTCTTCTCTTCCTACATTGTTTGAGATCCCCACAGAATTCCGAACAGAATGTTCCTTTCCCTACTGAGTTTGGCTCCTTTATATTTGGCAAATATTTATTCTTTTATCTGTGTTTCAATTGGAACTTCAATGAATGGGTCCATTTTTCTTACGACTTGACTCCCGCTGTCAAATAATATAGGCGATGTTGTTAGGCGTAAAATTAGTTTGGAGACGACATAAATCACTAATGTAAGGCAGATTGTGTCTGGATTCTAAAAGCAAACTTCTTTGAAAGGATGAGAGAAAGTATAAATGGTAGTCTGAAAGAGACTGTGATTTACAGAATGTTGACTTAGAACTTGTAGACAGTCTGGAAAAAGATGCATCAATTTCTAAATCTTCTAAAGGGTTAAAAAGGAAGACAGGTATAATAAACCAACATCCATTTTGTAAACTTGTTAATCAAATACTTGAATGAGAGGTAACGTAGTTTGCTGATTAAAAGGTCATGTTCTAAACTTAGGCAAAACTTCCTTTACCTCCCTTACTAACTGTATTACCTTAAACCAAAAAAACCCAAACTCATTGCCGTCAAGTTGATTCTGACTCTTAGTGACCCTATAGGACACAGCAGAACTGTCCCATTAAGTTTCCAAGGAGCGGCTGGTGGATTCAAACTGCCAACCTTTTGGTTAGCAGCCGAGCTCTTACCCACTGTGCCCGCAAGGCTCCTGCATTACCTTGGGTAAGTTATTTTACCTGTCTAAGCTGGTGGCGCAGTGGTTAAAGTGTTCGGCTGCCAACCAAAAGGTCAATGGTTTGAACCCACCAGCCACACCGCAGGAGAAAGATGTAGCAGTCTGCTCTTGTAAACATTACTGCTTAGGAAACCCTACGGGGCAGTTCTACTCTGTCCTATAGGGTCACTATGAGTCAGAATTGACTCAGAGGCAATGAGTTTGGTTTTTGGTTTTTTTAAGCCTTGCCCAATAGGACTGCTGTGAGTTTTAAATTACATAATCTATGCAAAGCTCTTGGTACTGTGTCTGAGTCATATTAAGCACTCAATAAATGTTCGTTATTGTCATTATTAGAAGGCTGATTGGTGTTCTACCCAACAAGCATTCATTTTAGGTCTTCCATCTATAAGAAACTAGATATATTGCAAAATAAATAACACATCATCTCTGTCCTCAATTTAGAAGGAAAACCCTAATGGTCTCCACTATTTTAGAAGGTAGTTTGAGATGAGTGTTTAAAAGAGATACTATAAGAGTATAGTATCTTCTTAACGGCCCCTACTTCCATTCTTATCCTTATTCTATTGATCAGCATCATATGCCCACCTTTAAGTACTATCCTTGGCACATAGCAGTTCCACGATAAACTTTGAAGAACTGTGTTAAAGAATAATTTTCAAAAAAACTTCAAGTCATGATTCTCATACAAATACAAAAAAAACATGTTAAAGATTTCACTTAACTCATTATTAATGAGGAAAGCAGGCAGGTGTTAAATTGATTCAAAGGAAAAGGATAGACGTGTTTATAGATCTGGAATATTGTGATAAATGTGCAAATGGAGACAAAACTGGGTTTTTCCACAGTGGGGAAGTAAGTCAATTGAGCCTGTATCTAACAGAAATTTTTGCATATCTATAAAGTCATTTTTCATTGCTCTCAGTTGTCTGCAACTTACAGAGTTGTAAAATAGCTCAAAGGCAATGGAAATGTAGAATCAGATAACTCAGAAAGCGTGAGCTCTACACAATGCAGTTTTCCACTGAGGGAACACATTTTCCTCTAAAAAGTAGTATCTTTTTACCCCTTGTGCTTCCATTCTTCCTCTTTACACCTCTACAAATGAATATATAGTTAGAAACTATGGGGCACATACCAAAACCTGTTGCCGTCAAGTCGATTCCAACTCATAGCAACCTTATAGGACAGAGTAGAACTGCCCCATAGGGTTTCCAACGAGTGGCTGATTGATTCAAACTGCTGACCTTTTGGTTAGCAGCCAGGCTCTTAACCACTGTGCCACCATGGGGCACACAGGAGGGTACATTTCACTAATTGTGGGGAAATTTTAAGAAGGCTTCATAGAGGAGAAAGAGTTAAGACATGAAACATAGGCAGGATTTCAGTAATAGTGAACCACTAGAGATTTTTGAACAGAACTCTAGAGAAATCTTTCTGTTAGCAATGGGTTCTTGCAGGATTCTTGCACCACAAGACAAGCAGCGATTGCACAGCCTGGGGAGAAACTAGTAGTAAAAGGGAAGGAACACCCAATGGCAAACGAGAGGCCCTGAATTCTGATTCTGTTACAGCATTTGTTGGGTGACTTTGGATAAGTTAACACATCTCTCTGGACCTAACCTGCTTCCATCCCAAACTCATTCATTTAGTGCCAGGCACCAGGGATGCAATGGTGGATAAAATATAGAGATGAAACTTAAAATCTGACGTATCAGTTATCTGGATACTAAGGAAAGGTTGATGCACTGAAGGAGCTTCCAAGCTCTATCGGTGTCCCATTGCAAACAATAGTCCTGTCTATCTGACTATGATGGTTTATTATGTCAATAGTACAGGGAAGAGATTTCTTATCTCATGACTTGCATTTCTGATTGCCGTCTAGTACAAGGGTCAGCAAACTTTTTCTATAAGGGCTAGATGGTAAATATTTTAGGTTTTGTGGTCTATACTGTCTCCATTGCAACTACTCAACCCTGCTGCTGTAGCTTGAAAGCAGCCACAGACAAACACTGTAAACATAGGAACGTGCCTGTGTTCAAATAAATCTTCAATTACAATAACAGGCAGTGGGGCAGATTTGGCCTATAGGCATAGTTTGCTAACCTCTGTTTTAATAGGTATGTGGCTAGGTACCAACAGAATCATTACAGCTAGGAACCAATGGAGGGTGATGATCATTTTATTATCCTCTGCCGCCAACAGTGCTTTGCCCATAAATTCTCAGACAACATACTGTGAATGAAAGAATAAAATAATCCACCTCTGAACTTTCAGACCACTTTGTAACTCTCTTACAGCATTCATCACATGCTACCTGGTTTTAGAGTTAACTGTGAACACATCTTTATTCCTTACTAGAATCTAAACTCTGAGAGGGTAGAGACTGTGCCATTTTTAATCTATGTGCTGCCTGATGCGTAAGTGCTAAAAAAAGAAAGATGTAAAAACATCTCATTAATTAATGAGTGATTTTGTTTGTTTGTTTGTTTGTTTCTTATTTTATTTCAAATCTTGCATAACCTCAATGATGTGCCTTAGTGGACTGAGGGCTTCCCCTTGAACATGCTCAGTGGCATCTCAGCAACTTTGTCTAAGAATGAGACATCTCTTGGAGCAGGACACATCCCTGTGATTATTGCTATGTGTCTGTTCCTCACCATTCTCCCTACTTTGTGGGGCTACTCTTGAATATGTGATAATTTTCCTTCTTAGGAAATGTCCTCTTAGTGGCTGGCCCGTGACCCATCTAACAGAGGTCAATACAGCGTTCATATATATCCCTCCTGGGCTGCTCTTTTCACGCAAATGTCTGAGGGCTTCTGGTTTATGTAAGAAAGGCACAGTGTTTTGTTGAGGGTCATTTTATATACATCACAGACAATAAACTGTCAATAGAAAAAAATATCAGATGCATTCAAATTTCTTTTTTTTTTTTCCTTCTCTCTTTCTAGTTTTTCTTACGTGTCTCTTCCTTTCTGAGTACACTAAGCCCTCATTTCCCCGTCTACTAATAGCTTTTTCATGAAGTGATTTTTTTTTTCTTTTTTTCCTTCTTTTTAGCTTTTAAGCAGCACCAGATGTTGAAAGAAACTTTCTCTGATTGGTGTCCAGAGAAAACAAAAAGCATGTATCGCTTCAAGCCTGATCTGTGCAAGCGAAAAATGACTGCACAAAAGCTGCCAGAATCAAACACACTGCAGATGGTATAAAAGGAAAATTCTAATGTGGTGTCTTTTTACCCTTTGTGCGTCCATTGCTCCTCTTCACTCCTGATTACAGAGTTACTTGTTGCTAAGGAGGAGAGATACAGTAGGGGACAAGAGAAGCCAAAAGAAAAGGATTTTATTTTAGACTCACCTCCTAAATTATTACATGATCCTAGGCCAGAGTTTACCAAAGGAAGATCCACATTCATTCTTTTTGTGGCCAAATAAGTGTGGGTTATTTGTTGGGTTAAAGAATATTTTGTTTAAATATGTTGGTTAAATAAGTTAAACAACAGGCTAACATGCAGCTTGAATCTCCAAAAGGGTATAGTTTTAGCCATTCCAAATAATCTGACACAGAATTTTTTTTTTCTTTTTTTGCAGAATAGTTTTTTGGACTATTGATTGTCCCTTGGCATATACTTTGGAAAGGCTCTACCGTAGGAAAAATAGATTTTTCTGGAAAAATTAGGCCCATGATCTTTAATATCCTGAACTATATGATAGTATAATTGCCGTATGGTGTGGAAGACACCCAGTCCTTGTCTTCATTCTCCAAAGAGTACGCGGTCTAGTTGGAAAAACACAGCAAACACACCTGAAAAGTTACTCAGTGGTACAGTGCCAAACCAGTGACCTGGATAATAATCTCTACAATGTTTATTAAATATGTGTCTGGAGCCCTAGAGACTCCCTGAAAGCACTACAGGGCCACCTCTAAGAGATTTTTTTTTTCCCAGTTGCTGTCCAGTCAATTCAGACTACTGGTGACCTCATGTGTGTCAGAGTAGAACTGTGCTCCATAGAGCTTTCAATGGCTGATTTTGCTTAAGTAGATCACCAGACCTTTCTTCTGAGGCATCTCTGGGTGGACTCCACCTCCAATCTTTCTGTTAGCAGCCAAGCACAAGGAAGTCAGCTAGGAAGGGTTTAAGTTCCCCACCAATTTGAAATACGATTCCATTGGAAGACAAGATCCTGCTTACTGCAAAGTGTTCAAATTATTAATGTACACATTTCCACTCCATAACTGAAAGGGTGTTGTTGCCATCCCTGTTTATACGTGTTTCCACCTGCTGAGCAGAGTGCTCCTTCCTATACTTCTATGTAGGCAGAAACGGAAGAACGAACAGCTGGGAAGGACAGGAACTGAGAAGCAGAAGGAGATAGAGAGTCTGAGAAAAGTTTGGAAGAGCTACATAATAAGTGGGGGAAAAAAGCAAGGGGGAGGAGAGAGTGAGAGTGGAAGAGAAAAAGCCTCTAGGGCAGTCCGTGGAGGGGGAGTTTTAGGGGGTTTTCATGACTGGAGCAGTGGTTAAGCGCTCGGCTGCTAAGTGAAAGGTCGGTGGTTCAAACCCACCGGAAGCTCCAAGGAAGAAAGATGTGACGGTCTGCTTTCTGTAAAGATTACGGCCTTGGAAACCATAATGGGGAAGTTCTACTCTGTCCTGTAGGGTTGCTATGAGTCAGAATCAACTTAACGGCAATGGGCATGAGTGAAAGGTTCTGGAGTGGTGAGGAAGGTGAAAGAAAACTAGAGAGGAGAGAAAAGAGAACACAAGAAGTCAGAATGGGATTATGAAGTGATATTGGTCAAGAGTCTAGGATAAAGAATGAAACTTTTTTTTTATTATTTCGTTTTAGGACTACACTTTTTTTGAATGTTGTTCCACGCAGATATTGGGTTATATGGGTTTAGAATTTATAAAAGTAAAACAGATAAATGTACCATTTGCATCACTGTTGTTAGGTGCCGTTGAGTCGAGTCAGTTCCCTATGTACAACAGAATGAGAAACTGCCCGGTCCTATGCCATCCTCACAATCGTTGCTATGCTTGAGCCCATTGTTGCAGCCATTTGTGTCAATCCATCTCGTAGAGGGTCTTCCTCTTTTTTGCTGACCCTATACCAAGCATGATGTCCTTCTCCAAGTACTGGTCCCTCCTGATAACATGTGCAAAGTATGTGAGATGAAGTCTTCCCATCCTTGCTTCTAAGGAGCATTCTGGCTGTACTTCTTCCAAGACAGATTTGTTCATTCTTTTGGCATTCCGTGGTATATTCAATATTCTTCGCCAACACCATAATTCAAAGGCATCAATTCTTCTTCGGTTGTCTTTATTCATCATCCAGCTTTCACATGCATATGAGGTGATTGAAAACATCATCGCTTGGGTCAGGCTCACCTTAGTCCTTAAAGTGACATCTTTGCTTTTTAACACGTTAAAGAGGTCTTTTGCAGCAGATTTGCCCAGTGCAATGCATCGTTTGATTTCTTGACTGCTGCTTCCATGAGCATTGATTGCGGATCCAGGTAAAATGAAATCCTTTACAACTTCAATATTTTCTCCATTTATATGATGGTGCTTTCTGGTCCAGTTGTGAGGGTTTTTGTTTTCTTTATGTTGAGATGTAATCCATACTGAAAGTTGTGGTCTTTGATCTTCATTAGTAAATGCTTCAAGTCCTCTTCACTTTCAGCAAGCAAGATTGCATTTGCATTAGGTTTTTAAAAATATTGAAAATAGCTTGAGAACCTCGTTATTTCTGTGAGCATTCTGAGGTGTTCAAGGGCACCAGATTGGGAATGCATTCCTTAGATAATGTTGATAAGAAACTGAGAAGGACTTAAAGTCTCATTTAGAAAGCCCAGTGAGATTAACAGCTTGTATTATGTTTACTGAACTTGACAAACAACCTGAAGTGGTTTGCTTTTTCCTACTTAGAATTTCCTGTCACCAAGCCTTGTAATTCTCTTTTGCTTCTAGTTGCTATAGAAATGGTACAAAGAATCTTGACTGATTTGTGCAGAATTCATTTCTTTCTGACACCATTGGCTTTAAAAGCAATGCTCAGATTGTGAAAAGCAGGTCACTGTACTGTATCATAATTATAAATGCTGCTATTTTAATTGAAGGCTATGAATAAGACACTTTGGATTTTATCTTGGCTAGGTTTGATGGGTGCTTGAAGTTATTTTTTAATCTGGGTGCTCAAGTTATTTAATCTAGTGCCTAATACAATTCTCAAGTTCCTTACTTCCTTCCTTCCTTTCTTCCTTCCTTCCTTCTGCCCTCCCCTCTCTCTCTTTTTTTTTTTTTTTTTGTAATGTTCCTGTTTCCACTTTTTACTGACAATTCCTTCCATAGCAGTGTATAGTTGACCAAAACAAGGAAGGAACCCTTTATCTTCATCCAAGATGCTTTCTGGAACTACTCATCTTGCTGCTAAGTGCCATTTCACTGTCTGCTGTCTTAAGGGATGCGAATTAAAGGAGAAAAAAGTCATTGCCTTCTTGAATCATCTCCTATCCTGAATTTATGGCCCTTAGGAGGCCCAGGACATGACTGTGAGGTAATTTTCTCTACATTCTGTGACAAGGATGAACTTACGAGAACCAAGAGTGTTCTTTTCTTGCCATAGTCAGGTGAGGGGGTCAAAATGCCTTCCTTCATCTCTCTCTGATCTCAAACAGAATTTTGGCTATCCGTGCTCATCAGGAACATTCAAAGGGAGTCTTGGGTAACACAGGTTTGGATGGCCCAGCTCGCATTACCACAGATGAAATGACAACACGTTTTTAAAAGGCTACTGAGACATCCTGTCCAATTTCCTTTTGGCTCCTTGTAGACTTGGTTTCATTCCTCTGCTTAAGCCACTTCATCATCTTAATATGTGAAACTATGCGACCCACTCTGTGGAAAGTATTGTTTTCCACAGAAGAATATTTTTTAGTTTCTGCTACACATGTTTTTTTTTAACTGCATTTTTGCATATGGTAATCTCTGCAGACACATATTTAACTGTTTAATAAATGGAGCCATTGATTTGAGGAGAATTTATTTTGAACAAATCCTTCAACATTTGTTTTTCCCCAAAGCTGATGAAGCCTAGGTCCTAGGAATCATGTGGGCCTAAAGAGAATCCTACAATCTCTTTTTGGGGAGACTTCTGCATAATATGAGGAGCATTCAGACGTATTTCCCAGGCTCCTCCCCTTCCTCTCCTCAACAAGGAGATTTAGAAACGGCAATTAAAAGTCTTTCTGCTTTCTCAGTTCTGCTACTGCCAAAGTGAGCACTCTCCATATCACTTAGACTGAAAGAAAAACAATCCCCTCCCCTTTATTTCCTTCAGTTTTCCAGTCATTTGCCTATAAATGGCTCATTTAGCTGTTCTTCATTTTCAGGAAAGCATTTCTGGGGCCTCCTCAAAGCCCTCTTCTCTCACTTTTCAGTCTCCCTGCAGGTTCCTTTCTTGCTTGCTTTTAAAAATTCTTTTCTTTCAGAGAGGCTCTGAACTTGGCACCCTTCTTTTCTAAAACAATCTCAAACCCATTTCCATATCCAAATCGTTGTGATTTCAAGGAATTGTATTGAGAAGCCTGAACAAGATAAGGGAGCATTGGAAAAATAACACTCTGGTGTGTTTATTTACTTATTTAAAATGCAACAACACGAAGTGGAGAGAAGTTCAGAGAACTTGCTGGAAACTTTCCAAACTCTGCATCCAAAGCACTGGACTGGAAAACAAAGCGAGAAGTGCTTTCTCCCACAGACACACGTGCACACACCTCTGCACATGTACACACACATACAAATACACACATATATACACATACACTCATTAACATGCACCATACACACATACACGTGCACATACACACATTCAAACAAAAAGTCATCCTCACACGCACATACCACACACTCATCTGGGGATGCAATAATAATCCTTGAGAATATTCATTAGCAAGCCAATGTTTATTTTCAAATTTACTTTTTAATTCACTCACTAAAGACAATATACCCAAATATTAGAACTAGACTTTAGTTTTAATAAATTTCAACAGAACTAAACAGAAAAAAAAAACTGGCTTTTCTTCTTTATTCATGTGTCCTTATTCATGAATCACAAAGAAAATCAATGAAAACTAAAAACACCCACTGCTGACGAGTTGATTCTGATTCATAGTGACCCTGTAGGACAGAGCAGAACTGTCCCATAGGGTTTCCAGAGCTGTAAATCTGTACAGAAGCAGACTGTCACATCTTCCTCCCACAGAGCCATTGGTGGGTTCGAATCGCCAACCTTTCAGTTAGCAACTGAGCTCTTTAACCACTGTGCCACCAGGGCTCCAGAAATCAAGAAAAATAGCCTCTAAATAACCTTTACCAAAACAATCAGGTCAGTCAAAATAATCCATAAACATGTTAATCAAAACTGTCAAGCCAGTGTGTCAGAGGAAACAGATGTTGTCTGCGAAGGAGATTACTGTGGTATTTGCCTCATAACCAAATTCAGGCTAAATGCCTGAGAGATGTGAGCTGAAGGAGGAAGAATCTAGAAGCGATAATTTCACAATCTTACTCTTCTATGTCCAGGGCCCTCCCCACAGAAAGGATTCTTCCTCAGTTATATGCTATTCACTGTATTTGTTAGCGCTGATGGATGTCACGTGTTTATCAATTTCACAACATTTTTGGCTAAACAGCATCTATCGTATTAACAAAATTGCCATTTGCTGAGGTGGGGGGAGGTGTTGTTCCAGACACTGGGTAAATCACAGTTCTCAGTTTAGAGTGTTTAATAAGCATCACTTTTAAAATTATATTTAATCCACTTAATATTGATCCCAAGATGCCGTCTTGGTGGACTGGCCAAAAATTCAACCTCAGAAGTTAGGATCCTCTCCCCTTTCTCTTTTCCTTCTGGCTCTCCCGCCTCCTCCCAAGGTTGCCCCAGAATTGTGTTGTGTTAGGAAAAGGAGACCAGTAGTTTTCAGTACCCCCTCAATCGGTCACCTTCTGTGTCCTCTATCCAAGTCCACAGTAGTCCCTGGAAGGCCAGATGCTTTCTGTTTACAGACCTGGTGGCACAGTGGTTAAGAGATCGGCTGCTAACCAAAAGGTCAGCAGTGTGAATCCAACAACTACTCCTTGAAGACGCTATGGGACAGTTCTACTCTGTCCTATACGGTCGCTATGAGTCAGAATCGTCTCGGTAGCAATGGGTTTGGTTTTTGTTTTTTGGTCTACCATGGCAAGAAGTCTGCTTGCACCATGTAGATGTCGTCTCAGAGGTTTTCCCATTTCTTTCAGACATCTCCACTGTCCTGGTTACCTGTTGCTGCATAAAAACCTATCCCAGAACAGTGGGTTAAAACAGTAACAATAATTTTTCTTGCTATGGGGGGTGACTGGACCCAGTGCAGTTGTTCTTGCTCAGGGTCTTTCATGAAGTGCAGTCAGATGGTCATTGGGGCTGGCATCATCTTGAAGGCTTCTTGACTCGCATATCTGGGATATAGGCTGGCAGTGCTCAAAAAGCTGGGGGCAGTACAGCTGGACTCCTCGGGCATCTCCTTCTCTTTCTCTCCATGGTCTCTCTACATGATCCTTCCTCATGGCCACCTCACAGTAGCCAGGTTTCTTACATGGCAGGTGAAGGTTCCCAGTGGGAGAGTCCCAAGAAAAACCATCAGAAGCTACATGGCCTTTTCTAACTTTGCCTCAGAAATTACCCAATGTCATCCCCATTAAATTCTGTTCCTTGATGCAGTCACAAAAGCCAGACCAGTTTCAAGCAAAGAATGTCAAATGATTTGTAAGAGGTTTTAAAATCACCAGAGCCACAGAACATAATGCTAGCCCCATTGCTTTGGGATCCCCACAGTTGTCTAACACTTGCTAGTTTAGAGAAATTTCTTCTTTCCTAGTATATTTCCCTTTGCCCTCTTCATCTGGGACACCTAGCATTATTCCTACAATAACCTCAGGCCAAGGATGGCAGATAAAAAAAAGGGCCTTTTAGGTTTATACCTATAAGTATAGACAGTAGAATAAAGAAACAACCTTTTACCATAAAAAAAAGTAAAAGTGAAACGATAAATAACAGCTAACACTGGAGTTTCATCTCAGAATACAATAGGGAGTAGTGGGGACTGGGGCAACATGTTCAGAGGGGTAGCTGCTATTTATTTTTCTCCAGCCAGTTCCTGCCATGAGAAGTGGAGGCCCTGTTTTGCTAGATTTATCACTTTTTCTAGAAAAGTCAGAAATCTGGATTTTTATGTGAAACATCCTTAGTTAAATGCTAACAACCAATTCAAATGCTTTTAAAACATTATTTCCTCCAAGCAAAATATGTCACTGGCCATATTCTGGCTTCCAAATACCAGTTTGTGACCCCTGCCTTGGACTTTCAAATAGGTAGGAAGAAAAGCTGCTTTCAGGCTGCTTCTGATTTTTGCCATACCAAAATCCCTGAGGTCAGGAAGCATGAAAGGACTTGTCTACACTTGGGAGATGAAGGATGAGAATCTACAGGGGAAAAAATATAAATTATTATTTCAATAAAGAATCCTGCCACATGGTGTACATTGGGGTCAGCGCGGCCAATGGGCCAAACCCTGGCCTGCCGCCTGGTTTCGTAAATAAGTCTTAATGGAATACAGCCAGACTCATTTATTTATGCATTGTCTGTGGCTGCTTTCACGCTACAACGGCAGAACTGAGTAGCTGAGACAGAGACTGCGCGGCCCACAGAGCTAAAGTACTTACTACCTGGCCCTTTACAGAAAAATTTTGCTGACCTCTGGTGTATACCAAACTGCAGGGCATCATTAGGGCTAGGAATCATGCAATTTGAGACCAGAAGCTCTTGACACCATTTGCTAACGTTGAGGCTACAGTGGGGATATTTCCAATCTAAACAAACGGTCATGGTTTGTCTGGATTGCTCATAGCACTGGGGTTTTCCTGCTGAGTTTGGCCTGTAATTAGCAGGTGCAGTTAACCTTGACTGCTTTCCCTGTGATGTGATACTTAAAGCTCATAACTCAGCAGCTTTGTTCTAGTTGAGAGGAAGAATGAGACACATGCTTTCCATCCTCTTCCATGGCATCTTTACTTAAAAATCAATGACAATTTGTCACTTTAGAGCATTGGTCTTCCCTGTCAAGGCCAGAAAGTTTAGAATGAGATTATAACCCCTAATCTTCAGGTGTATTTAAACAGACCTTTAAAATAGTTTCTAAGGAAAAAAAAAAAAAACAGTTGATATCTTTAAGGAAAAAAATGTTAACTTCCTTTCTTATACCTTTTAAGGAGCCCTGGTGGCACAGTGGTTAAGTGCTTTGCTGTTAACCAAAAGGTCAGCGGTTTGAACTCACCAGCCACTCTGCAGGAGAAAGATGCGGTAGTCTGCTTCCATAAAGATTACAGCCTTGGAAACCCTACAGTCTTAAACTTTTTACAAAAATAAAAAGCCTGCTATTACATTATATGGTAAAAAAAAAAAATCATGAATCAATGGGTGCTGCTTTTCTCCCAAAGCGTGTAATTCAGAAAGAAGTTAATAAACTTGTGAGGTCTATAAACACTCCGCATTTTCAAATAAAAATATTATCATTGTTGTAGGTTTACTTTGAGGCTATGTTTTAACAATTACACAGAAAAATAAAATAAAATGACTCTAGGACTGCAATTCAATTTAGAATATTTAAGAAATATCACTTTTTAAATTATTTTTAAATCCCTTTAATATTGACTCCAAGATGCCATCCTGGTGGGCTGGCCAGAAATTGAGTCTCAGAAGTTAGGATCCTCTCCCTTTTCTCTTTTCCTTCTGGCTCTCCCTCCTCCTCCCAAGAAGATGGACTTTTCCCTATGCTTCCTACTAAGTAATGTGAAAAAATCCTGGAAATTATATATAGAACAAACATAAGAAGATGTTGAAAGGTGGGGAGAAGAAGGCAAATCAGCCAGGGATCTTGAGATCCCTGGAGCAACAGGGTGGAGTCAAGTGAAGGCTGTGTGGGGAACCTAGATGTCCATCCCCATCTGGCAATAACAAGGTATAATCCTCCTTTCCCACTGACATGGTGTCATAGAAGCACTGCTAGAACAGAATATTTAAATAACATCCAAAGTCTCACATTATAATACTCAAAATGTCCAGGATACAACTGAATATCAGTCATCGTACCAAAAACTAGGAAAATCTAAACTTGAATGAAAGAAGACAATCAACAGATGTCAACACCAAGAGGTACAGATGTACAAATTATCCAATGAGAATTTTAAAGTAATCACCATAAAAATGCTTCAGTAAGCATAAACAATAAATATGCTTAAAACAAATTAAAAAACAAAGTCTCAGCAAAGAAACAGAAAAAATAAAGAAGAACCAAATGGAAGCTTTAGAACTGAAACATACAGTAATCAAAATAAAAAAATTCAGTGGATGGGCTCACCAGCAGAATGAAGAGGGCAGAGGAAAGACTCATTCAACTTGAAGATAAAACAATAGAAATGACACATTCTGAACAATAGAAAACATAGACTGAAAAAACTGAACAGATCCCCAGGGACCTCTGAGCTCATAACAAAGGATCTAACCTCCCTGTCATTGGGATCCCAACAGAGGAGATACAGGGTAGGACTAAAAAAGTATTCCCAAATTTGCAAAAAGACATAAACCTACAGATTCAAGAAGATGAGTGAACCCTAAACAGGATCAACCCCACAAAAAATTTATGCCAAGACACATCATAATCAATCTTCAAAAAATGAAGAAGTAAAAAACTCTTGAAATCAACAAGAAAGAAACAACAACTTACCTATAGGGTTAAAAGAATTTGAATGCAGTAGATTTCTCATCAGAAAACATGGAACCCAGAAGGAAGTGGCACATTTTTCACATGCTAAAAGAAAAGAACTGTCAACCCTAAACCTATATTCAGCGAAACTATCCTTCCAGAACAAAGTGGAAATAAGGACATTCTCAAAAAAAGCAGAGCTAAAAGAATTTATCACCAGTAGACCTACCCTAAAGAAAGTTCTTGAAGCAGAAAGGAAATGATAGAAGAGATCTTGGAACATCAGGAAAGAAAAAATAACAGAAAGAGCAAAAATGTAGATAAATACATTTTCCTTCTCCCCTTGAATTTTCTAAACCATGTTTGACAGTTGAACAAAAAGTATCACATTGTCTGATGTGGTTCTCAGTGTGTGTACAGGAAATATTAAGCTAATCATATTATCAACAGAGAGAGTAAAGGACTTAAAGGGAGGTGAGTTTCCACACTTCATTCAAACTGGTTGTTACCTTGATAGTGGTTGTGGTTACACAAATTTACACATCATAAAATGTCATAAGACTATATACATACATATTGTACCAATGTCAATTTTCTGATTTTGATATTGTACTATAGTTATAAGGAGCCTGGGTGGTGCCATGGTTAAGTGCTCAGCTGCTAACGGAAAAGTCAGTGGTTCGAACTCACCAGCTCCTCTGTGGGAGGACGATGTGGCAGTCTGCTTCTGTAAACATGTACAGAATTGGAAACTCTATGGAGGCAGTTCTACTCTGTCCTGTAGCATTGCTACAGGGTCAGAATTCACTCGAGGGAAATGGGTTAACGGGACTATAATTATGTAAGCTGGAACCATCAGAGGAAACTGGGTGAAGTGTACATGGAATCTCTCTGTACTATCTTTGCAATTTTCTGGAAATCTGTAATTATTTCAAAAGAGGTTTTTTAAAAATGACTTTAGGAAGACTGTCTTTCCTAGGATTATCAGATTTGATCATCTAGAAAATATAGAATTGATCCAGGGCAGGAACAAAGGAACACTCTTGGACTGCGTAACATGGGAAATTGAACTGGCTCCATTTCTCTGTACATTTCATTCTCTCAGCATTTAGCATTTTAAATCGATTTATTTTCTTTTTTAGATGAAACACCGGAAAGTAAACACTCCTTTTCAGTTCTCTTCTCCCCCCTAAAGGTATTTGGTGCCATCTGGTGATGAGGTAAATAGATTGGATTTCAGAAGGGATTAGCATGGGCTGTTTAAAGTAGTTAAGTTAGCTCAGAGGTTTTTAACCTGCAGTGAAAAATGACTTTGAGCTACGATCAAGTTCTACAAGTAGATTAAGCCCTTCTTAGAACTAAAACTAACTGTCGATGCCTAAAGACATTACTAATCACCTGGCCTAGTTTTCCACCATTATTTAAAACAAACAAAACTCTCTTGGCCAGACCTTAGTAATTCTTACTAACCTAATAGAGAAATTAACTGTACAACTTTTTAATAGAAGCTTTTGTCTGACAAATTGTCTCCTTTACACATGGTCACGGTTTCTTACACACGCAAAAGAAAATACAATTGCAAAAGGAAATCGAGCATCTAAGCAATTCTAAAACCTGTTGCCATCGAGTGGATTCCGACTCATAGCGACCCTACAGGAAAGAGAAGAACTGCTCCATAGGGTTTCCAAGAAGCAGCTGGTGGATTTGAATTGCCGACCTTTTGGCTAGCAGCTTTAACCACTACACCACCAGGGCTCCTAGTCCCAAGGAAATGTGGGCTGTAGCAGGCAACTCAAACTTCCTTCTTAAACCTTGTACATTTCAGTCTTGGGATTAAATTAAATTTGACATTTGAATTTTCACGATGAATATTGTTGACTCTGTGAAAAGAGTCCTTGGAAAATCTAATCAACCCCTCATTTTTTCCGATAGAACCTATGATTACAGGTGTTCTAGCACCAGAGCAGAAGCATCAGCCTCCTCCAGGAACCTAATGTGTTAGTGGCAGCCTAAGCAACAGATTTCTCTAAGCCTTTATAGATGAGAGAAGTTTTTCTGCCGTTTGATTTCATTCACTTGATTCATGTCCCTGTAAAGTGAATCCCTGAACAATTTTCCAGGCAGAATGTCTGCGAGAGCTGGCAGGGCAATTTTTACTTTCCACAATTGAAAAGACACCAACAACAATAATCGCTCCTTTATTTTATTTTCATCCCTTCATGCTCCAGAATGGATTTAAGGTAGTTGTAATCACAGAAGCTGCTATTTATTAAGTGCACACTATGTGTCAGGGGCTGCACTGAGCATTGTTATGTGGGGGTTAAGAACACAGATTCTGGAGCCAAACAAACCTAGTTCAAATCCCAGTTCCACCGCTTACTAGCTAGCTCTGTGACCGCATGCAAGCTACTTACCTATCCCCCTTGGCCTCTTCTTTTGTAAAATGGGGGGAGGGGAGAGGAATGACCATTCCCATCCATAGGGTTGTGATGAGGTTTAACTAAGACACTGCAGATACGTTAACACAAGCTCGAACGTGTACAAAGCTCTCAGTAAAGGTGAGTCTCGTTAATTTAATCCTTGCAACTTTATGAAATACAGATAG
>NW_004443943.1:3490412-3492282 GCF_000243295.1 Trichechus manatus latirostris
TGACGGCTGCTGACAACAATAACATTACTATTACTATTATTATTGTTACTATTTGGTTTTCCCATGCCTCTTTAAGCTCATCATTTCCACTTCAAAGCTTCTCTGAACGTTCCCTAAACCTTCCTTAAAAATAATTTTCCGTTAAATAAGTAAGGTTGCAAATCCACGCTTGCATCTCTTCTTGTTTGGAGCAGGCTGTCCAATCTTTTTTTTTTAAATGACACCCGTTGCCTGATAAAAACGAATTTTTCCAACTAGTCTATGATTCCCCCCACTCATCTCATGATACCTGACTGAAAACCCCCATTTTCGTTTTATGACTTTTGCTGTCACCTTTGTAAATTACAGAGCCAGCTGCCTGAGACACCACTGCAGCCAGGAATTCGTTTCAAACTGATATTTTTGGTGTGACCACATGTGGACCTATCTGTTCGCGGAAGGCTGCAGGAATGGGGAATGTGGGCATTTTAAAATCTCACCAGGCTTTCATCTCTCTTGCTGGGCTGTCCCTTTGCTGACACAGACCATTATTTTCCCCTCACTCACCCAGCCTCTCTGATTTGCTTTCTACAACCCCACATATTCCTCATCAGCTTGTTGTGAGCTCTGACACATCCCAAGTAAGTTATTTATTTTGACAGTTGTGTGAGTAATACATCTAATGTGGAATGAACCTAAGAGTCAGATAACCGTTTTTTTTAGTCCTGGGAAACAACTTCATTATCTTGTGAAATGTACTTTCAACACTCAATCCTAGCAAGTAATGAATGATATTGTGTAACACATTTGCGGCAATTACCTTTGAAAATGAAGACTCCCTCTGGAGCTATTGATAGAATGCGAGGTGAAACCCTTTTTCTTGTCAAAGTCCAGGGTTTCTGTGCAAGACAAGTGATCATGCTACACAAGCACAGGACATCTGTGAGGCTGGGTTGGGGGTAATGCCCTGTCCACCCCTCTGCCCCACAGCCCTCCAATCCCCACCCACTTCAGGCTCAACCCTGCCCAGGGCTCGGAAACCAATCCTGATCCAACTCAGAGGGAATTTAAGGAAGGACCTGTAGACCAGGAGCTCTGCAACTTCTCATCAGGGCAGCCTTTAACTGGTTCGGTTCTGGCCAAAAACACTACTTACATAACTAGACGATAGACATGTCCAGAGGACCCTTGTGGGTGCCTCCCTGTGGCAGATGCTGGCATAACTGGCCTAAATGTAGTTCACCCCAGTCCGTATGGAAAGTCCACCCCTCAGCTCTTTACTCCTCTGTAAAGCCCTCTTGCGGTTTCCAGCGAGCCAGTTTAAACCCTAGCTGCTCTCCAGCATCCAGGTCTTCTTGCCACTCCAACTGGTGCAGATGCTCACCCCTCCTGGGCTCTTTATCCCTCAGGTCCGCTATTGCTCTTCTTCATCTTTCTCCAACCCCTGCAATACCACATACAGCAACTTACAAATGGCACAGCATCACCCATCCCTTACTTAATGGGATAAATGGCTTAGCCATTCCTGAATGCATGGGGGTTAGCACTTGGTGAATTCCACCCCAGGAAGGGGAGAAGAAATCAGCTTTCTCCAAAGAGCAATCTTGTCTCCTTGTCTGCATCTTCCTTTATTTAATCAGGGGTGGGAAGTGGGGGCTGCTGGAATAATCTCATTGTAAGAGCTGTGGTGAGGTGGCTGGCAGACCTTCCCCCAAATTTAGAATATGCAGCACTTCATGCCCTGTTACTTAGCACTGGATGATTATCAGCAATTCCTGCAAACCAGGAAAATGTCCTAATTAGCACTTTATCCTCTCATTTTATATATATATATGTTTTTATTGAATGCCTACCATGCTCCAAGCGTGTGTTATTTTATTTTAACTGCACT
>NW_004443943.1:3492808-3494280 GCF_000243295.1 Trichechus manatus latirostris
ACTTCCTGTTTTCTCTGTGTCTGTTTCTTATAGGAACCGTTTGAAAAGATGTAGTGTGCCTCAATCATCTCTATAACCACTGTGCACATGGTAAGAGCTCAATAATGAAGAGTGGATTGAACAAGTCACTTATCAATCACCCTCTAGGTCAGTGACTCCCAACAGGGGACAATTTTGCTCCCCGGGGTATATTTGGCAATGTCTGGAGACAATTTTGTCATCACTAACATCTAGTGGGTACAGGCCAGGGATGCTACTAAATATCCTAAAATGCCCAGGACAGACCCTCACAACAAAGAATTATCAGCCCCAAATGTCAGTAGCGCCAAAGTTGAGAAATCCTGATCTAGTTCCCGGCCCTCTCCATTCTCTGGCCTGCCAACCACCAGGTAAGCCCTGCCTTAGTTACACGGTTCTTGTTGTAGTTGTTGTGTGCGGTCAAGTCTATTCCAACTCATAGCAACCCTATACGACAAAGTAGAACTGCCCCATAAGGTTTCCTAGGTTGTAATCTTTACAGGAGCAGATCGCCAGGTCTTTTCTCCCAAGAAGAGGCTGGTGGGTTCAAATGCTTAACCATTGTGCCACCAGGGCTCATATACGGTTCTTACAACAGAGCAAATATAAAATCACTGTTCTCTTGAGAATCATGTTCTCGTACGAGTCACAACCAATCCAACCCATAAATGAAATCCTCTACTGGACTTCCTCTTCTGAAGCTATGACTTTTCTATTTCCCCAGCACTTTCATTTCTTGAAACTTGGCCTTTGACAAGATTAAAACAGTATTTACTTATGAATAGAATAGACATCACCTCAGGTGACTGCTAAGCTTATGATATTCCTCCTCCTCTTGGAATTGCCCCCAATACACAAAGGTGGGCTGCCAGATCCATGCCCACTCCCTAGCCATAGCTGGCAGACACCTGAGCCAAGCTGAGCCAAGCTGAGCATCTCCTGGCATTTTGAACTTCGATTAGAGAAACACAGGGGTGGAGGACTTGAGGGCTGAGCTGCTCCAGGCACAGCCCGTGTTTTGATCCTCCTAGAGTCTGGCTCTTCAGTTTTTCTTCAGTTCTGTAAGCATCCATAATCATTCCAATCCCTCCACTCTTGCTTAGTTATTTTCTTGCTTGCCACCAAAATAATAGCTAATCCAATACACAGCAGTACTCTATATCAATACTTATAGAAAAGATTTGAGGCATCCTAAAATGAGACCAAAAGTTATTAACAGAAAGCAAAAGACAAAACCAAGAAATTCGAAAGTAAGCAAATATTTTCTTCAACTTGCTTTTTCCTTCTCTGATGACACCACCTCCAAGAAATACACACTTCTCTTTTCCTTACTCATGCAAATAACATAATACTCTGTTCTAGATCAGTAGTTTTCAAAACTATCAGTGAACTACAATAATCTGTATTTTGTTAATCTCCTCCCCCCACCATTACCCCCTCTCGGGACATTCTGA
>NW_004443943.1:3495636-3500530 GCF_000243295.1 Trichechus manatus latirostris
CATAAAGAAAACAAAAATCCTCACAACTGGACCGATATAAGTAACATCATGATAAATGGAGAAAATATTGAAATTGTCAAGGATTTCATTTTACTTGGATCTACAATCAACACCCGTGGAAGAGGAGTCAAGAAAGTCAAACAATGAAATCAAATTTTCCCAATGCAGTGGGCAAATCTGCTGCAAAAGACCTCTTAAAGTGTTAAAAAGCAAAGATGTCTCTTTGAGGACTAAGATGCACCTGACTCAAGCCATGGTATTTTCAATTGCCTCATATGCGTGTGAAAGCTGGACAGCGAATAAGGAAGACCAAAAAATTGATGCCTTTGAATTATGGTGTTGGTGAAGAATATTGAATACACCATGGACTTCCAGAAGAATGAATAAATCTGTCTTGGAAGAAGTACAGCCAGAATGCCCCTTAGAAGCGAGGATGGCAAGTCTTTGTCTCACATACTTTGGACATGTTATCAGGAGGGACAAGCCCCTGGATAAGGACATCATGCTTGGTAAAGTAGAAGGTCAGCAAAAAAGAGGAATATCCTCAATGAGATGGACTGACACAGTGGCTGCAACAATGGGCTCACACATAGCAACTATTGTGAGGACAGTGCAGGACCAGGAAGTGTTTCATTCTGTTGTACACAGGGTCACTACGATTCAGAACCCACTCAACAGCACCTAATGACAGCAGCAACAACATTACAAATGGTATCACTGGAAGCATCTTGGTAATAAATGAAAGAGGGGTGAGCTTGGAGTTACACAAACCAGGGTTCAAACCTGAGACCTGCCACTTAATGGCAATGGGATCCTAGGCAAGTCATCTAACCTCTATGAGCCTTATTCTACTATTCTATAAAATGGGATTGGTCGTTATTTTATAGGATTGTTTTGAGGAGTGTATATCGACTGCCTAGCACAGAGCTTGATCCATAGTAGGCACTCAAAAAGTATTAGTTCCTATTATTAATCCCAATAAATACTATTAATGTTAGTTCTTTAGTCATAGAGGTGAGTTTACACCAATCTAGTTATATTCTCTTGTCCCACATCTCGGGAACACATGCTGCATGGAATACATTTGCAAAAAACAGCAAAGTTAAGTGGGCCCTCAGTGGCCCTGCAACTGGCCACAGAAGATTTTACACCCATCTTGGCCTCTGAATACAGGTCTTAAATGATGTACTTGACTTAGAAGTGACTTCTACTAGTCCTAACATAGTCAAAATAGAGGAGGAAAGGTTATTGGCCTAATAAAGTTTGTTTCCTTACAAAGAAGCCCATTTAAAGTCTAATTTAAAGGAGTGGTATTATGGTGTCTTTTTATATTACTTAAAAAATTCTTAGGACTTAAGTGATCATAAAAACTCCATTTCAAAAAATAATTGTATTTCTTTAACAGCTGCTTGTGGTTTTAGAGAGTTGCTTTTCTTCTCCTCCAAAAGGGCTTATAGCCTAATGTCAAAACATCTGGCAATTACCTTGGACACTGATTTCAATCCCTCAAGCAATGGAACTTCCTTCTAGTATTCCATTAAGAAATAAAGATTCACTATGACATCTGACCATTTGTATGTTCAGATTGTTCCTGACCCTGAATTTTTATAACAACCATCAATCCATGATAGACATGTTGTATGACTGAATCAGAGCTATACTGAATCCTTTTAACCAATTTCCCTTTATGTTGCTACCCTGATGGGGCAAAGACATTTACTGACTACTAACTGTGTGTCCGGCCATTGCAATCATCCCTGGGGTTAAATGATGAAAATACACATTGTCCATGCCTTCGTATTTTTAGTGTCTAGAGTTTACAATTCAAATACAGCTAAATGAACTTCCTTAGACCAGAGGTATAAGGTTGGAATGTTGAGACACCACATAAGGGACTTTAAGCCTGAATCTACCTGAGGCACCGAAGTTTAGTTGAAAGCTCATTTAGTGCTTCCTCCACTGAAAGCCTTTTGACATTATAACCATTTACCTTCTCAGAAAGAAATGGTTTCATCACCAAAACATGGAAGCATGTAGACCTTAAGAGCAATGTCAGTTTTTCAGATTAGACAGGAACCTTAGAGGGCAGTGAGTTTATGTTAATGGGAAGGAACAACTCAGAAAAGGAAGGTGAGAATGGTTGTACAACTCGAAAATGTAATCAGTGTCACTGAATTGTAGAAACAGTTGAATTGGTGTATGTTTTGCTGTGAACATTCTCAACAACAACAAAATAATTTTTTTTTTAAAAAAAAGAGCAACGTCAGTTTTTCAGAGAGACAGAAGGAAGATGCCTACTTTGATGAACACAGACATACCCACCTGTTTCTAAATATTTTCCCTCGCAGCAACCCAGTGTGTGCCATTATCCGCACTGAGCTACCTCCTTTGAGCTAAATGTTTTCTACAGGACCAATAGCAAACATAGTATAACCCACTTACTCATCACCCACCACGGGAGAGTAGTTTGCCTGTTGTTTGGCTAAGAGTGGCCAAGAGTGGCCCAAATGGAATTGCCAATGGGACAAACTGGAACTTTTAATGCTGGCTAGGAAAGGAGGGTCTGAGTACTCAGTTTTAGAAGCTCTTGAGGGCAGAGGACACTTGGGGACAGGCACTGATGACAAACTGCATCTTCTTCAGAGGTATTCTGACAATGCAAAAGATGTCATCCAGTCCAAGGTCAACAAATAGAGAGAGAGCATCCTTGTCACAACTCTGCACCTACTGCAGACACTGATGCTCAGTGAGACCTTTTCAGCTATGTCAGGATGCAGCCTCACCGTCTCTCTCCGCTTGCCCATCCAGGAGGCCATTGCGATCGATCTAAGTTGGCACAGCAGGAGAGATCTGGTTACCTTCTGAGATCACCTACTTCTCTTTTTCTTTCAGGCAGAGCTTCAGGCTAACCCTCCCAGAAAAAAAAAAAAAGTCTCTGTTTTGGAAAAACATTCTGAGAATGAAATGAAATAGAAATTGAATGTTGATTCCATTTTTTAAAGATGTGGTAAATGACTTGTTTTTAGAAATTTCTTCCTGGGATTTATATCATTTTCCTCCCACCTTACCTCTCCTGTGTCCATTTTGGAGAAAAGCACCTCATTTATCTTTGGGAGACAGTAATGCAGAAACTGTAACTGAGCAGATTTTCCCTTGGGGATCAAAATATTTGTGTTAAATGAAATGAGAAATCTGCTAAGTGGCCGCATGAACCCCCCAGGGAAGGGTATTTTGTAATTTTGAAAAATTCCTACTGAAATTCTTCTCTTGCCAAGAAAAGAGGAATGATTTCTATTAAAATTACTGCATGTCTGAATTACTCTCTGCCCCTCGGGAACATATAACATTACAGCTTTTACACTCAGTAATTTAGAAGGACGAGGGACACCTTATTTGGAAAGCACACAGGCTTAACACACAATGTTGGGTATTAAGTATTGTATTCTCACCACAAAAGCCTCCTTTTGAAAATGTTCCCCTTAAACTGTTCAAATTAAAGCTAGTTTTAAGAACTGGGTTCTATAATTGTCTGTATAAGTTCCTTTAACTTTCTACCCTCATCTCACTGTTGCCTAAAGCTGCATAGAAAGTCCTTTGATTGGTGATCAAGAGTTTCAACTTTTTGTAGAAAACAGGATAGATGGCATCATTTTAACAGAGCAGTTGCATGCTTTGAAGGCCGTCAAATCAGTCAATTTTATTACAACATGCACCTATGCGTGTATATATGTGACTATGTGGGCCTGGTGTGACGATTTAGAAAAAATGAGAAATGAAAAATAGGTTTCAACTCATGGGCCAACTCTGATCAGTTGGTACGGATCTCACAGTTGAGAAAGATTCTGAGGCCAAATTCAAATTCAGCAGAAAAAAACAAGTGCTATGGAAGGCTCATTGTCGTGATCCCCGATGGCCAGTGATAAAGCACAAGCACCGAGCACAATTATCAGTCCTGATATACGCTAAGTATCAACACAAGTGTTCTCTGGTTGGTAGAATCAGAGTTGTTTTCTAATGTCTGTAGTAAATATGTAGTGTTTTATAATAAAAACTATTTTTAATATTAACTAAAAAAAAAAAAAAACTTGATTTGACCATTTTTCTTTAAGTTACCCCAAAGCTTGGGGAGAGTAATCAAATTATCTTCCTTGTGCCAAGTCAGGAAAAAAGTCACCTTGGAGACTAGTGGAAAGCTTGGCAAAGTACATTTATATTTATACAAAGTACATTTCTATTTGTTAAAACTTAGTAATTCTTTGGATTACTAATTAATTATTTATTATTTGTGTTATCCTGAAGCAAATTCATAGGATTTATCCAGGTAGAGTGCCCCAAAGATTATTATGTTAATAAGCTTGTTCTAAATAGGAGCAGATGTAGGATGACTGAAGCAGCAAAGCTGTAAGAGCATGAAGGGACCGGAACAAGACCCAGGCTTTTACCGATTTCTACAAAAATGGTTGCATGCTTGTTCTCTCTCTATCTCTCTCCCTCACACACACACATACACACACACCACACTTTTCTCACCTGTCAAAGGAAGTATCAACTATCTCACACATTGCTGTGAGGTCCAAATGAACTAATGTATTGAAAAGCACTTTGTATACTATGAAACACTACAGAAATGTAAATACTATCATTATTAGTAGTGTGATAGTTAAGGCAACTTGGCTAGGCCATGATTCTCAGTGGTTTGGCAAATATTATATAACCATCCTCCATTTTGTGACCTGATGTGAGCAGCTAATCGGTTGAAAGGGTAAGGTGTGGCCTGCATCCGATATGTATGGATGTTCTGGCAAAGCTCGCACTCTCTGGACCCTGCATTCAACTCATCATCCTCTGGCCTCTGGTTCTTGGGACTTGAGCCAGCAGCCTACTGTCTGACCTG
>NW_004443943.1:3502093-3514927 GCF_000243295.1 Trichechus manatus latirostris
TAATCAGGTGACCCACTAGCATCTGTGGATTTCTGATTTAATCCTTCTCTTCTAAAATGGTTCTTGGATTTGGTGGAGTGGCATCACTAAACAGATTCACAAGCTGAGCCCATGGAGATGTGTGGAATTGCTGCTGACGGGTGGAGAGGAAGCAGGTATGAAACTGAGGCTCCCGAGAAGGATAAAATGTCTTAGGAGAAGGTACTTCAAGGTGACATGGCTGAGCTCCTGAAATGGTCTGTTTCTGAGCAGAGATAATCTCAGGTTGCATAAAAGAGAGATAAAAAGTAGCTGAAAAGAACACTGCTTCTGTGGCCTTGAGTGTGCCCTTGTACAAGTCACTGGCTTCTCTGTGCAATTTTTAAACAGAGATCCTAATATGAATCTGCTTATATCACAGAATAAGAGTAAGGAACAACCAACACAATGATTATAAAGCAGTCTGCCTACGAAGCATACAATAAAAGTTAATAAAATTAATGATCTGGGCAGTTTGCACATAAGGTGCTTGCTCCAATTTGTGCCAAGTTCTTTTAAGTTGTACTTTTTTTTTAAAGAGTTCTGCCTCGATCTGTTGAATTGGATTATTTAAATGAAATATACTTAGTAAGTTCCCTTGGCATCCCTTGATACTTCTTTACTATTCTTTTTACCTTTTTTGTATTAGATTTAACACCTGGGTAATACTAAGTGCCATGGTTACCATAAATTACATAAGACTAAATAAATATTTGAGAGAGCAGGAGAGATTTGATTAAATTGCTGAAAATGAAAGGTTGAGTACGATTTCCCGCATCAAATAGACTTTCTTGCTTGAGTGTGCATTGCCAACAGTGGATTTAGTTTTCATAGCCCTAGACATTTTCTAAATGGGTAAATTGCCAGCATGACCACTTCCGTTTTTCTTTCTTGTTTAAGCCTCAACATATTTTTCATCCTTTGACTTTAATCCAAGTTGGTTAAGTTATGGCCAAGAATTGAAGGTTTGATAATTAAGGGCTTGTAGTCGTGGAACTCTACTGCAAAATATACCTGGAATGGACAGGAATATTTATATTACAAATGTGGGTTTTAGGCACAAGAGATTTATGATATGTCAAAAGTATATAGTACAGCCCTTTCTAATAAGTGAGCCTAAATGGGAGAACTGCAGCTAAGATGAATTAATAATAATTACAGTAATGTAAGGAAATTCAGAACAAGCAAAAAGGATTACTGGGTATCGCCAGTGGAAAACTATGTGGTGTTTAGAGCAGCTAACTTCATTAATCCTGGTCTGTAAATGTGTCTGTTCTTTGGGTTCCCCCTTGAAATTAATTATATCATTTAATAATGAGTTATATGAAATCTTTTACACATGATCATTTTATATCTGTGTGAGAGTCATGATTTTACCTTTAAAAAATTATCCTTTCATAGTTTTGATAATACATAGTGAATGCTTACTGTGTTAAATTCTAAACATTTATTTTCTCATTTAAGTCATATAACCATATATATAAGCTATATATGTCCCCTTTAAAAACATGAAATGAGCGAGGCTTAGAGGTCAAGGAATTTGCCTACTGAAGAGAAATGAGATTGAAATTCAGAGAATTATCCTCTGCCACCCATAAATGTATAAATTTCTGATTAGTTCTTCATCACCTCTGACTAGGTGAGTTTATTAAGTAGAATTCCTCGCTTTGTTTTCCATTTTGAGAACATATTTTCCCAAAGTGCTTCCTAGTCCACATTCCTGTCTGCTGTCCCACCAAAGTATACCTTTCTCTGATGGCTGGTAACCTCAGATATCTTCCCAAGATGGTTGTTCATTGAACCCTAGCCTAGGGATTCCTCAAAGGAGGTTGAAAGCTGAAGAACAATAGAAGAAGTTCTGACCCTAGAAGATGGAAAGGAGGGGGTAGCAAAATGCAGATTTCTGAAGTCTTTTCTAAAATTCAGTAGCACGATGGGTCAAGCTACGAGAGGGCATGCAATGGAATTTGCTGTTTAAGGACCTGACTTTGAACTCACAACTCCACTCTCCATGCATTCCAAAGAATTGCTCCAAGATGCCTCCATCACCCCTGGTTTATATTCTCTCTAGAATATAGCTCTCTGCTTTTAGGCTCAGATTCTGTAGCAGGTTATGCACATTCTCTTTACTGTCCCAAATGGAAAAGCTCTACTAGGAGTGACGAGCTGTGAAACCTGAGCAAGTCTGTTATCTTCCCTGAGCCCCAGTTTCTTCAGCCAGAAAAAAGCTGAGACTGGAGAAAAGAAAAAAAAAAAAAAAAAAAAACACCTTTACAGTGTTAAAATGAAATGATTTATGCCATTAGTCTTCAACATTAATGTAACATAATTCCAAATGTGAAATGAAATATAAACCATTCTTGGGAGAATTTTAACATATTTCTCTACCCCTTTATTTATTTAATTTAATACTCTTCTCATTCCAGAAGGGAGCTGAGCTCACTTACTGGATTTTTGTATAGTGGTAATCCATATGTTATTGTCTGTGAAACAGATTCAGTGAAAAGTAAGGGAACTGTATTAGGTAGGACTGTTTGTAAGTTTAACAGTTAACAGAAGTGTGAGGAAGGGAAAACTCCCAGAAAACAAGGGGTTGGGATAACAACTCAAAAATGTTCACCATAAGTCCCCTAAAAGAAACCATTATTAAAAAATATAGTGCTTATAAAACTTCAAATTAAGTCATACCATAAACCTTACTATAAACTCAAGCTAGAAGCTTTATACATTTCTTCAGTCCATGGGGACATTTTGACACAATTAAAAGTGATAAAGTAAAACACACTGTATTCTCCCCCCTAATCAGCATCTTTCTTTCTCAGGGCTCTTGTATGTGGTCCCAATAAAAGTCTCTGCACGTTCCCAAAGAGTTCTTCATCTGTTTTCTTAGCAATTTTCTTTTGATTCTTGGACTTCATTTATCCTATAAAAGCACATTGGAACATCAATGCCTATCTCTGTTTTTTGCAATTGTTCGCTCTGCACAATTAGGCATAATAATTAAAGCATCCTTTTTGTTTGAAAGGCAATTAAAGCACAACTTTGTAAATATGCAACAATAATATTGAAGAATGCTGCATTTGTCAGTGAGGTTACTAAATGCGCAATAGATCTTAAAAAGCAAATTGGCTTTCCTTTGTAAACAGATCACTACTGAGGTTACATAAATGGCTGTAATAGGTCCCATACACAACCACTGGCTGCCATAGCGAGCTTTTCTAGCTTGCTGTGTTTCTATTCCTTTATCAGAAAAGAACACTTTGTGGTAATTGGCACATGTCCATTGATGTACTGATGAAAAACGAGTCTAAAACCACTTGGAAATCAGCACACAGCCAAGAAAAGAGCAAGAATTACAGATTAAATATATATATTTGGAAGAAGGTCTTAGAGACAGAATGAGCAGTGATGGATGGTCAAATGTTAAACTATAATATCAGACCCCATAAATTGAAAGACCACAATGGTAGCTACACTGCAGCTACTTAGTAAATCCAGTACTCACTGACCATCTACAGTTCTGGAATAACTTTAGTTTTTCTTCATTGCATATATCTGTATCCTACACTCTCCACTACAGATAGCCTTCATATGGGCAGGGATGTTGCTGTTTTGTTCATTATATTATGACAGCACCTGGAATAGTGGCTGGCAACAGGCAATAACAAATATTTTTGTTTTACTGTGTTTATTTTACTTTTTTATCCAAGTATAATATACATAGAGAAAAGCGCACACATCATAGGTATAAAACCCTCTGAATTTTCGAAAACTGAGCACACCCATGCAATCAGAACCCAGATCATGAAACAAAATACTACCAGCACCCAGAAACCCCAAATACCCTCTCCCAATTTCTACTCCCCACAAGAGTAATCAGCGCTCCCACCTATACCAACATAGATTAATTCTGCATAATTTTGGGCTCTATATAAATGCAACTGCATTATAAGAACTATCCTGTGTGTGACTTCTTTTGCTCAACACCATCTTGGTGAGATCCACTGATACTGTGTGTAGCCATAGTCCATTCATTCTCATTGCTGTATCATATTTCATTTTGTGAACATACAACAATTTATTTATCCATTCAACTGTTGATGGGCATTTGGATACTTTCCAAATTTTGACTATTACAAATAGTGCTTTTATGAACATTCTAGTTTATATTTTTTGGAATACACATTTCTGTTGGGTATATACCTAGGAGTGGAATTGCTAGGTTATAAAATATGAATATGTGCAGACTTAGACATAATTTTTTAAAATATATTGATGATTTGAGCTTTCAAAGAAACTATATTTTAATTGAATTGATGGAAAAATAATATAATCTAACACTTTGATTTGCACATGAGGAAAGTAATGGCATTTAAGAGAGGCAATAGAGTGGAACGCATGCTGGTACCAACTAGTTTGTGGTCTTGAGCAAGAATCCTCTGGTCTCAATTTCTTCATATAATTTGAGAAAATTGAATCAGATTATCTCAAAATCAGTTCACATTCCAGTCTAAAATTCTATAACTCTTTTGTGGTATAACTGTCAGACCCATGGCTAGAAGCCATGCTTCCAAACTCCTATGTGATAGTCTTTATTTCATATCAGCCTTTATTTTGGTGAAATTAATCATTGATGTAATTAATTGTTATCAAGGTAATTAATAATAATAGCTAATCTTTACTGAATGCTTTTTTCAAATATTTTCCTGTATTATCTCACTAAATCTTCACAAAACCCCATAAAGCAGTTTTTATAGCTATCCCCATTTTACAAATGAGGAAACTGAAGCACAGAATGGATAAATGCCCAGTCTAAGGTCACACAGCTGTTAAGTGATCAAGCTAAATCTTTTGGGCACTACACACAGATAACACATTTAGGTGTGACCATCTTTAACCTAAATAACACCCAATATCAAATCATTTTTGCCACAATTTATAAGCTGTTTCTAGTCACTTGTTCCAATGGAAACAAGTTTCTCCTTTCTTCCCAGAGGTGACTTGTAGCATACAGAGTCTGACATAAACCAGACTACAGCAGATTCTCATCTGAGCACTAGGTGAATTAGAACGTCTCTGAAATCACCTGATAACATCCTCCTGGTGCTTATCTCTATCTTCAACAGCACTTGGATGAGTTTCTTGACTCAGAACTTTATGAAAGCAGCAAAATGAACAAATCAATGGCTGGACCTATACTAATAAAGAATCCTAAGAAAATAGTAAAATTATGAATCACTAGTTACCACAAACTATAAATATTATGCATCAGAGATTTAATGCCAATGGCTGATTCCAGCTTGCTAAGAAGCTGGTGAAAACCTTCAATCATGTGGTAAGTGAAATATCTCTGCTCTAATACAATTCAGATTTTTACTTCCATATTCTTTGTCCCCTCTTCTTCTATGGTTCTTGACATTAGAAGCTCTAAATTTCATTTTTCTTATATCCAAGGTTCTTGGTTACTCAATTAAGAGAATTCTCAGGTCCTATCTGAAAGTGTTCTAATTGCTAATTTTAATGCTCATCAGCTGATTTTTAAAGAGGCCTTACTTTCAGCCAAAATACTTAGCAACAAGATGCCTGTTGGGCATCTTGCTATCTAGAAATCATGCCTTTGTGTAAAGTTCTGTGGTTCACATTCCGTTTCTTCTGTAATTCATCTAAGTCTTCTGGGCAAATTCCGCTGTGGTCTGCACTTAGTCCAGTCTCAATGTTGACAGTAGGAGTGGTGAATGAGTAAGGAATATTAATCTGTAGAATCTGGGGTAGCATGGGTTTCTATTCTTTCTAATCTTACAATCAACTTTTAGAGAATCAGATCACACACATATACAAAAAGATATCACCCTAATTACTGCATAATCCTTTGTCAAAGTCCATGATATGTTTCACCTATTTACCACACAAATAAACTTGACTTTGCCATTATAAAGGAGCTCTGGTGGTGCAGTGGTTAAAGCGCTTAGCTGCTAATCAAAAGGTTCGTGATTCGAACCCGCTGGCCGCTCCATGGGAGAAACACGTGGCAGTCTGCTTTCATAAAGATTACAGCCTTGGAAACCCTATGGGGAAGTTGTACTCTGTCCTTTAGGGTCACTATGAGTCAGAATTGACTGGATGCAGTGGGTTTGGTTGCCATTATAAACACTAAAGATGGTATTTTTACGCAGTCATTTTGCACTGCTACACGTAGATTTTTACGATTTGAAAAGTGGCCCTAGCTTCTCCATCTAAAGAAGATGAGGGTAGCATCTCAGCAAAAGCTGGCAATCATGGAGGTTTCCCTCCACAGGACACTTGTTCTTTGGTAATCTACACTCTCTGGATCCCTAGTCCACTTGCAACCCCTACCAAAGTTCAACAACTGAAGCTATTCCAGACATTTTCTGCTACCTGTGGTTCAACCACTAGTGGACCTCAAAATTCCCTCACCTTGGCCACTAATGATTGGTTGTACTATTATTTAACATTCATGGACTAACCAATGAATACATGACTAAGAGTTATTTTGATTAGCAGTTTTCTAGTTCTGCAGAAACTTCAAAACATCAACCAGATAAGGTCATTAGTTAGGTTCAGGGCTTATATATCTACCGGCCACCTCACCAGAGGCAGCAACCTCTAGATTCCCTTTCATGGCAGTAGTCTGCAGGGCAGATATTGACCATCAATACCTGTGCAATAGGGTCAAGAAGACAGGGATGTTCAGCAAGACTGTGACAGCTAGCCAAGTTTCCACAAGTTATGTTCTCCGAAGTGTATGGTACTCCTGTTGTAATAACTCTCATTTTCATTAGAAGTCATAATACTCCTCTTGTTGAAGTGACTTAGCATTTGTATCATTATCTTTGCTTATTAAATTAGAGAAAGGAAAAGTGAATCCTCATGATTTAGAAAGGAATGCTAAGATCCTGATCAAATCTTTAACAACTAGGTATAAATTAAGAGACAAGGGCAGAGTGGTTTAATTGAAATACCCTTTCTCAAACACTTCAGCCCAGGCTGTCTAGCATTCAGTCAGATGCATTAAACTAATACAAATGAAAGCAGATGGGAGCTGAGACACATTAATGGTGAGACACTGGAATGGAATCCACAGGCTCCTGCTGCTGAAATCCCTTAGGACTGCCCTGGTTCTGGATCTTCCTAAAGTATGATTTGGTGATAGGGCAGTATAGAACAGAGGAGGAAGTTTTTGCTTTGAAGGAAGGTACAGTTTTAAATACAATATATAAAGTCAGGGAAACATTTTCAGGTCTCTAAGACCTTACAGCAATACAGTCAAAATAATAAGGGGAAATTGGAGGATGTTTATATGAAATAAAATGAGCCCCCATGATTATAGTTGGAGTTCAACCAAATGGACCAGAGGATCTGCACATAACTAATTCCTTTTTGTCCTGGACACAAGGTTCATTCTCCATGCTGAAGATGTTATAATAAGAAAAAAAATACATGAAACTAAAGTAAAATTAAAACAAAATAGAAAGGGTCTGGAAAGAAATTTGGGAGGAGTTAATGACATAGGGGAAAAAATGAAGACATGAAGCAAATTAAATTTGAGAGTTAACTTAAGCCTATATTTTGGGTCTTCTAGGTCAATTGACCTGTTACTTCTCCCACTGACTCTAGTCAAGTCTAAGTGGGTAATAAATCATGCAGTTACATAAATACATTGTCACCTTGTAAAGATCACTGCTTGAAAATAACCATGGACTGAAAATAGGCAAGAATTTTCTCCAGGAGACTCATATAAGTTGAAGTGAAGGTTGAGCCTGCCCAGATCAAAGAGCAGAACAGATTTCATGTTCTGAGTACTTACAATTAATCTTGGATTCCATGAAATTTGTATACTCGCAAGAAATATCTTTTGACTTAAGCTAGATTGATTTGGGGTATTATTTTTTATATACGAACAATCTCTGGTAAAAATGGGGTCTCAGATGAAAATAAATTCTCTCATTGGGAAGAAACACACTATATCATTTAGATTCCAATCAGAAAACAGATATCACTCTAGGTATTTCAAACAGATAGAATTTAATCAAGGCATTGATTGCACAGGTGGTGAAAGAGAACTAAGGAACCAAACGAGAGATGGTGAGGTATTCTAGATATTGGCAATAACAATGAGCTGCTGCTATCCTAGAACTAGAGGATCATAGGGAGGAGGTTGTGCTCCCAAATCCAGGAGCCGGGTTCCTGAAGAGAGGTGTTTTCTAGCAGGAGTAGAACCCACAAAAGCACAGAGATGCCACCAAAGGCAGAGAGAAGGAGGAATATGCTGGCTTTTCCTCCTCTTTATGTCCTCCTTGTGCCACTGTATGCCATTGGCTAAATCTACCCAGATGGCAGAGGCCTAGGGGCCTGAGATAGTCTCTTGTAATAAAGAACAGGGCAAAGAAAGAGTATACATCTGAAATCAAACAGGCAAAAAATCTGCCCCAGATGGACTCCAGGAAACATTTTGTATAACACTGTTAAACACCCTACAACAATTCTGGGTGGTCTGTGGGCATAATAACATACTATAGTTTTAGTATGTGTGATTCTCCCTACATCTTTCCTTTTTCCCATTTCATTCAGCTCCTCATCACTTTGCCTCAGGGATTTTCACAAGATGGAAAATATAAGTTACTTGAAATAGTAAACTCTTCTTATATAAAATAAATGTCTAAACTACTTGCAGATATTATGTTAAAAGTACTAGAGGAGAAAGGAAGAGAGGGATATACCCATGTGAGCAGCAAGTTGGGAAAGTGGGATAACTCCAAACACTTTGAAGAGTACAGAGTACAGGTGTCCTGGACACCCTCAGAGGGGATGGCTATGTGGTATTGCAGCTAAGCCTGAAACCTAAGCACAAGATATCCCTGCCTTGCCAGAGTCCAGATACAGCACAGCTTCTGGGCCTGAAGGGAACATGCCAGCTGAGGTATAATGTGTATCAAATGGAACCAGTGTGAACTGGGACTGAAGACTAGTTGAACTCTCTTGATGCTTTGCCAATGTGTAAGACCCACGACTTTGGCAAAACCCTCACTCAGCAGATAGCTCCAATAATTCCCTATTAGTCTGGGAGAATTGGAGCATTTGAAGCAAGACTACTGTGGATCAGTGGTCTGAGATTCCTACCTATCACAACAGTTAAAACATTTCACATGTACAATCATGTGGGCTAGATGCTCACCTTCCACTTAAAAGCTTTGATTAATTCCCCATCCTAGCCTTCTCTACCCAGGCTGAAACTCAATACCATAGCAGTCCCCGCAGAAAACAAATGGCATACTAAAAAAGGTTTAACTAAAAGAATATAACAATGTAATAAAACAAGGATGGTAAGGCATCTAGGGACCAATAGCGGGAAGCCATTATATTTGAGGCCTGAAAGGGAAAAGGAAGAGAATGGCGTTACCGAAACCCCCGTAAGAGCTGAAATCACGGAGTAGCAATCTTCTGCCAAGTTCTGAGGACTTAGAGAAGCAAATTCCCTGCTACAACTATAGAAAGACATAAAAGGAACTAACGGAATGAATATTTCATCCTTTCTTTTCTCTTTCTTTTTGAACTCCTGCTGGTGCCTCTCATTGGGTAAACCCAACTGGAAGCCAAAGAGCAAGAAAGACCACATGAGGCAATCTGCAGAGGTCAATGTACAGATCAGGGCAGAGAAAGGCTAAAAATGGAAGGGACTGCATTAAGAACAACCATAACCCAGTAGCCCCCAATTTTGTGGGGCTTGAAGTTTCTACAACTTGGAGAGCTCTCTTTTAAAAATAATAATATAAAATTAAAATACAAAATTAGGTACAAAAGTTCGTATTTGTGTAGATTGAAGAAAGAAATCATAACAATAAATTTTAAATAGCTGATAAATACCTCAAGTATCATAGAATGAAAATAATAACAACATATTCTTATTAACTGCCTAAGATACCTCTATGATATTTTCCGTCTCTACAGTTTTTACTGTAATCTTTTTCATCATCTCTGCATATAACAATTTTCTAATATCTATGTATATAAAGAGCATAGAAAATAATTTCTTCTGTTTCTTAAATGGTTAATCAACATTTTTTTTTTATTATTGACAGCTGGAATGTGTAAAACATGCAACTTTACACAAAGACGCGCTTGTTATTTGTAGTCCTTTTGTAACTTTGTGCCCTACAAACACAGGAGTTTTGATAAATTCTATTTTGCATGATTACCATAAAATTTTTCAAATGTATTCAGTTTTTTAAATTGTATATGCTACATTATCAAAGATATTCCTGACAGGAGAGCACTTTCATTTTGACTAGGTGTTGATAAGAACTGAATCCTCCGCTTACAGTTAAAAGAATTTTCTAGAGACTAGCTTCAGGCTCCATACATTGCAAAGCTAGTTTCTCCCCCAGTATCCACAAGTTTCTGGTTCTGGGGACCACAGAAATAATTCATACAGTAGATGACAAGCAATAACTTGACTACACTGAAAGTCACATAAATTTATCTCCCTAAACCCAAGCTAAATGTATCATGAAGTCAATTTTCCCTAAGCTGGATCTTATAAAAGCCTGGTAACAGGAAATATTGGTCAAGGAGACCTGTAGCTAGGAATTTGAATCAGAATCTAATATAAACTCAAGATATATTCTATTAAAAAAATTAATACTTAGCTCCATCTACACAAAAGGCATAAAGGAATGGCCAAATCGGTAGCAAGGAGTACCCCTAATGTCTAGATTGTGGACACTAAATACCTTGTCCACCTGAAATAACTTGGCATCCTTGGAGAGATGACTGATGCCAGGTCTGGTACAGTAAATACACAATAGGATGCTGGAACATCTTGTCATAATAGAGAGCAAAGAAGCTATCTATACTCACTGGGGTCATGTCAAGAGATAAAGGCACTTATCACTCTGGGCACGTGTACAGACCTGTTGGCTAGACCTTTTACTAGGTATCTTATATATATTACACACATAAGGAAAAAGAGAGAGAGAGAGGCACCAAAATCTGCTAGCCAAAGATGAGACACTGTGTGCATCAAAAAGTAAAATAACTACAATAGATTAAAACACATTGAATATGTTTTTAGAAAATCTATGAAAAAGATTTTTAATTGATTGGTCCCATTTGAAGGTTGCTATAATGCCAATCCCTTAGTCTGAAATCTGGTAAATAAAGGGGGTAAAAAAAATCAAGCATTTAGCCTCCCTGGCCTGTATAAACCATATTTCAGGGTAATCCAATAGTTGATGAGGAAAAATTCTTCTTTATAGAAGAATTCTACTTACTAATTAAAGCAGATATGATAGAATACCAATATTTTACAGCCCCTAGTGAAATAACAGCTCTAGGCAATAGTCATCAATGGTAGCTAAAACCATTTCAAGGATTATGCATAGATCAGGCTGACATTTGGTCAGTCTTAATGTTACAAGAAATGAAATAAAGTAAAATAAAATAAAGAGAGCGAGAAACAATAAAACATTACAGGCCTCTGTAGTGATACAATAGTGAGTATACGGCATCACCTATAAAATGTTCTTGCCAAAAAGTAAACTTGAATATGACCAAGCTTCTAGCTATAACTACAAGTTTACATGAAATACACAGAGGATAGATTAACATGTCAAATGACACCACAGAGATGCAATCAGCCACCCTCACCCACCCACCCTCAGAGTATGGGATATTCTAGGGAATGCACAAGATCTGGTTTCTTCAGCAAATAAATGGCATTTTAAAAAGGGACAAAAACTGTTACAGACAAAAAGAAATTGAAGAAACCCATCAACTGAATGCAATGTGTAAACCTTATTCGAATCCTAATTCAAAAAAACCAACTAGAAAAAAAAAAGTTTATGGGACAATGAGGGAAAGTTTAACACTGGCAGCACTGATAGCATATTCGATGATGTTAAAGAAATAATGTTAACTTTCTTCGGCTGAGACAATGGTTTAAAAAATGTTCTTATCTATTAGAGATAAATACTGAACTGTTCAAGGGTAAAATGATACAGTGTCTGGGAATTACTTCATAATAATCCAGTAGAGTAGAGGTGAGGAGTGGGAGAGAAGGCATAGATGAAACAGGATTGGTCATATTTTGGTAATAGTTGCATCTGGGTAAAAGGTACAGAGAGGCTTATTACTATTCTCCCTACTTCTGTGTATATCCAAAAATTCCCTTAATAAAATTTAAAAAAAAAAAAAGGCAGTGGAAGAAAAATGAACTCTTCCAGAGTTTGGCTAAGCTGTAAAAAAAAAAAAAAAATTGCTCCTGTACTATCAAGAGCAAAGTCTTAGGCTTTCAGGTCTTAAAGAGGTGAATCAGACTCAACAGCAATTCTCGTCTCTCTTTCCAATTCCCAAATACTTGCTGCTGTGTCAAGTGTTTGCTATGAGTCAGAATAGACTTGACAGCAATGGGTTTTTAACGAGTGTCAAATGTTCAAAGCAGCCTCTATTTACCAAAGAACATGTGTAATAACTCGTCACTGGTATTTCACAAAGATTAAAACATTCAGTCATGGGATCCTGACTCAGGTGCTTTGGCAGAACGGAAACTCCACGAAGGATGTCTTTCTGGACCCTAACGTTTGGTCGCCCCTTGGAATGTAATTTGAATTAAGTGATTCTCCACTGTTACTTGAGGGCTTAGCTGAGGAAACGAAGCAATTAAGCCTCAAGAAGCAATCATTAAAAGATATTTATGTCATCACATCACAAAAAAAGAAAATTACAGACCAATATCTCTCATGAATATAGATGCAAAAATTCTGAACAAAATTCTAGCCAATAGAATTCAGTATCACATCA
>NW_004443943.1:3517892-3519824 GCF_000243295.1 Trichechus manatus latirostris
TGTTCTGTAAGCCTTCACCTGAAGTACAATAAAATATTAAAAAAAAAAAAAAGATATTTATGTCATCAGCATGGTGACAGATGTCTGAATGCCACTGAGCTCAAGATGCATGCCACTCTCCTAACTTCTCTCTGAAATAGCTAAAACACTACAACTCTTTACATGATTCACTTCCTTCCCCTGCCCCACCAGCCTCTGCATCCTGTAGTCTATGGAAACTTAATGCTCAAAGTTTCTACCCTTCTACACTGATAACATATGGAATTAATTAAGATTACAAAACCTTGAAATCATACATAATATTTTTGCATTTGAATATATCATGTGTTAGACAGTGACACCTATTGGTTAAGCACAATATTGTAAACCAGGACTACTGAAAACAGTATTTTAGTACTACAGTGAAACCTCTAACTCAGACACAATGGTAAAGGCCAGACAGAACTGGGTAAAATCTATCGTAGGAAAAAGTCATTTTAATAAGCTTTTCACCATCAAATAGTCTAGGTAATTAGACTAAAAGTAAGGTCTCCTAGGCCCTTACAAAAAGTATTTCTGATTAGTACAGCAAATAATCAGTCTATGCTGTAGTGAGGTTGCCTTAAATTTCAATTTCTTTTTTAATTAGGGTTTCTAAAGTTTTTAAAGTCACTTTGTTTCCTTAACTGGGCAAACACTTCACAACTGTCTTGATAGCATTTTCTCATTGAAAAGTTTTATTTTTAAAAAAAAAAAAAGATCCTATCTAAAAGTTCACAAATTCCAAACTTGTGGAATTCAAACTAAAAATAATAATAATGAATCTCGACTCAAGTTAGAAAAGAGGTAAGAAGATCAAATTGAAGCATTGTACATATGGAATCAAGAGAATAAGATAAAACAATTCTTACCTCAAACAGGGTAGAAAGGAAGGAAGTATCCTGTCATTAAAGGATTAGATTATAGAAATAAAAGTAAGAAAAATGATAAAAGGAAAACCCCATCCAATTCTCTAAAATGTCCAACATGCCATAGGACTAGCATCAACTTGACCCTTTTCTCATCAAAATTCTTACCTCACTTATTAGAATAATTTATATAACTTACTAGAATTACTTATAACTATATAGTATAATATAAATATATCTATATAGAAGATAGTTTTTACAGTTAAATCAATGGGAAAATCAGGTTCAATCTAAAAAAATTGTTTTATGAACTTGAGGGAACACACCAATAATATTGTAAAGTGAGCAATACCTGAAATTAGAAACACTCTTGAAACCAGCCTTCTCTCTGATATAAAATAATTTTCATTCCCTTCCTTACTACTTGATTTTGTTATTATGGGTAGTTTGAGGTTTCTTCATGCTCAGTTCTAAACTCACCTTCCCCTGCGTTTCCCTCTCAATTATGTCTCCTCTTTGGAATCCTCCTCTTCTCCCCTCGGTGATGCTATCAAAGCCAACCTTGCCTGCAGTACAGCGCAAAGGAGCAGTGACATTTATTTTCCTCTGCTGCTCTCTCCCTTCTCCTCTCCTTTGTGTTTTAATCAATGCTTGTAGAGTGCTTTGAGGAATCCATTCTCAGGCTCCAAAATCACTGAGTGGCCAAGTTGCTCAATCACACAGGGAACTGCAGGTACAGTGCAGACTGCAGCTGCCTCCATGACTCTGGAGGGTGCGCAAGAAGCACATAGATACATTGCAATGGATGTGGTAACAGCATCAATTTTGTGGCAAGAAGCTCCAAGCTACAAAATACCCAGACTGGAAGTTTTGGGTCTAGGGGGGAAAAAAAGAAGAAAGAAAGAAACAAGTCTTCTGAATGATTCATACTCTGCTAATCCTTCCAAAGAAGGAAAACCTGTTAATGACAGACCAGGATGGCAGCCTTGTAGTTAATTTTTATTTTCTGTTACAATTATCAAAGCATGTTTAATGTGTTCCTGCA
>NW_004443943.1:3520509-3522832 GCF_000243295.1 Trichechus manatus latirostris
GTGTTTTAATAACCCTTCAGGTGATACTTAAGTATGACAGCCACTGGATAAATGATGGAAACGGTTTATTATGGATTGAGTTGTGTCCCCAAAAAATATGTGTGCCAACTTGGCTAGTCCGTGATTCCTAGTGTTGTGTGATTGTCCACCATTTTGGTATCTGATGTGAATTTCCTATGTGTTGTAAATCCTACCTCTATGATGTTAATGAGGCAGGATTAGAGGCAATTATGTTAATGAGGCAGGACTCAATCTACACGACTGGATTGTGTTGTAAATCAATCTCTTTTGAGACATAAAAGAGAGAAGCCAGCAGAGAGACATGAGGATCTCACACCACCAAGAAACAAGACCCAGGAGAATAGTGTGTCCTTTGGACCCAGGGTCCCTGCACTGAGAAGCTCCAAGACCAGGGGAAGATTGATGACAAAGACCTTCCCCTAGAGCTGACAGAGAAAGAAAGCCTTCTCCTGGAGATGACACCCTGAATTTGGACTTCTAGCCTCCTAGACTGTGAAGAGAATAAATCTCTGTTTGTTAAAGTCATCCATTTGTGATATTTCTGTTACAGCAGCACTAGATAACTAAGACTTGGTTCAAGAATTTTCTCACAATTAAAGTGACTCAAGGAATCTTTTCATCCTTGCTGTTCCATCCTAGTCCAAGCCACCATCGTTTCTAGCCTAGACACCTACAACAGCCACTTCTCTGGTCTCATAATCTCCAGGCTTAAAAAAAAACCTATTGCCATCAAGTCAATTCTGCCTCAGCCCCTCCAATCAATTTCTCACACTGCGGGCAGAGGGAGCATTTTAAATTACAAATCAGGTAGTGTCACTCCCCTGATTTAGTACCCTTCAGTAGCTTCCCATAGCATTTAGGATCAAGTCCAATGAATGACCCAGCATCAGCCTATGTCACTCCACAGTGGGTAGTGTGGTCCTCGGCCAGCAGCATCAGCACCACCTGCAAACTTCCTAGAAATACAAATTATTGGGCCCTGAGCCCACTGTATCAGAAACTCCAGGGCAGGGCCCAGCAATCTGTATTTTAGCAAACCGTGCAGATGACTTTCATGCACATTGAAATTTGAGAATTACTGTCTAAAATATTTATTAGGGCCCACGCTAACAATGGAACTCTAGGTGTTCTCCCTGCCCCATTAGGGGCATTAGAATTTGGGCCTTGGAGTGATAACAGCCCTTCCATCTTTGGTGTAAACCACAAGATTGTCTCTACTGACGGAACTGAAGATCAGGTAGGTGCAGAAGGACAGAGTCGCCCTTTGGAAGCTGACAGCACCACTCACATCCTATCACATAGGAAGTAGTGACAGTACTAATTATATTGCTTGTAATAATCAGGAGTAGTAAATACTGGCAATCATTTACTCAGCCCTTATAATACGCTTTTATATACCCCATATATACAACCTTGGGAAGTAGGAATTTTATCTCCATTTAACAAATGAGAAAACCAAGACTCAAAGAGGTCAGATGATTTGCCCAAAGACACCCAACTAGCAAGTGATAGGCCAAGGACTTAAATGTGGGTCTGTTTAGCTCCAAGCCACTAGCTCCACTATACCACTTATTCCTACAAGAGTACAAACACCTTGATCCTTCCGCAAGACCCCGCATTCCAGGCAAAATGTTAGGTTTACTCTCTCTCACCTCCTCCTGCCTTTCTGTCACTCACCAGCCAAGTGTTTGCTTTGGGACTTCTCTTCTCACTGACCAGTGACTGTGATGATGCAGTTTGCATTTTCTGTTGCCTTGCAGACAGCTGCAGACAGTGATGTAGTGTATGAGAGAAAGAGCCTTCCAGATGAAATGTAATGTGTAAATGGAAATTGTCATCATTATCTTCTAAATAAATGGAGAAGATGCTCATTGGCTCTAGCAGAACTGGAAGGAAAAATTGGACTGTGAAAAAAAGCATTATTAATTTAAGGAACTGCCTGAATTTGCCTCTGGCAGTTTCCTTTGTAAACACTGTTAACATCCTGGAATGCTTGAACTGTATCTAAATGCATAGCTTAAATACATGAAAACAGAAACCTAGGCATTACTTTCAGGCATCCAGAGAATTGTTTGCTTCTGACATCTGCCAGAACAAAATAAAATTAGCATATGAGGCTTCCAAATTATGAGGTTCTAATGTTTTTTATGAAACCCTTTTATAAGATATAGAATTGTTGACCTCCCCCATCCCCAAGACCAGATATAATTTACAACTAACAAAATATAGCTCTGTAACATTGCTGGTGCAGAACACACTGGTATGTGTATTTTTCTGTAACATGAACATGGTTCTTGGGGTA
>NW_004443943.1:3523862-3525889 GCF_000243295.1 Trichechus manatus latirostris
GGGGTAGCCATGAGTTGGAATCGACTCCCCAGCATTGGATTTGGTTTTGGTTTAGGAAGCAACAGAAACCATTTCAAACTGAGTCTGGCTTCAGGGTCTATGCTCTTAATCAGCATAAACATGTTGTCACTAGCAGTGGAAACACTGCTTGCTTTCAAATTTGATACCTCGAAATTGACAGTGGCGTCACTAGGGTTGATGTCTTCCCCACCTCCCCCCATGGGCCTCCTTCTGTACCAGACCATACAGAATCCTTAGTAATGTTTATTATCAATTTTAATCATAGAATAATATGTAATATAGTTGTAAATTGCTTAAATGTAATATTTCATAGATTATATGAATACTAACAACAAAATTGTTTTGTAAAAATCTTTCTACATTGAATTATAACATAATTAGTTATAATATTATTAGTAACCGAGTGGAAGCCTTTTTTTTTATTTTTCACCTTCTTTTCCTTTAATTACTACTTCTTTCTCAAAAAAGTTATTGATATAGGTTCACAAATACTAATTACTACAATATTGTAGCTAAAACACCAGAGAAATTGACAAAATCAGCAACTATAAAAACCCCAGCAGCAATAAAAACAACAGCATGTGCTTGTAGCACATACAGACGAAACCATGTGATCTGAAGTGTCACTGTAATTGGGTAATAATAACAGTTCTGACTGAAGCGCATTAGAAGGTTGGAGTTTTAGCCTTGTAGGTATGTTGATACATGTAAGCTGGGCATACAAAAAAATGTTTTTGTTGTTATAACTACAGAGATCTTTTAAAAAAAATATTTTATTGTTTTTTAAGTGAAAGTACACAATGAATTAGGTTCCCATTTAACAATTCTTATACAAATTGTTCAGTGACATTGGTTACAATTTTCACTATGTGTCAGCATTCTCATTCTTTCCATTCTGTTTCCATTGATCTATCTTCCCTTCCCCTCCTTGACTTCTCATCTTTGCTTTTGGGTAAATGTTGACCATTTGGTCTCACACAGTTAATTGTTTAAGGGACATATTACTCATGGATGATATTGTTTATAAGTCAATCTATTGTTTGGCTGAAAGGTGACCTTCGGGATTGGTTTCAGATCGAGATTAAAAGGGTATCTTAGGGTGATAGTCTCGGGGATTCCTCCAGTGTCTATCAGTACAGTAAGTCTGGTCTTTTTTAGGACTTTGAGTTTTGTTCTACATTTTTCTCCCATTCTAACCAGGACCTTCTATTGTGTCCCTGGTCAGAATGGTCGGTAGTGGTAGCCGGACACCGTCTAGTTCTGGTCTCAAGTTAGAAGAGGCTTGGTTCATGTGGGCTATTAGTCCAACTACAAGGATATTTTTATAAAAAATAAATTACAAATTTCTGCTGAAACACTGCACAAAAATTTCATAGGCAATCATTTTGGTGTCACCCCCTCTGACAGTGTCACCCAGTATGGTCCACACCCCTGCACCCCTCTAGTGATGCCACTGGGAATTGAATTCTAGCTTAGTCACTTGGAATTCAAATGTGACGAAGAGTAAGTAACTTAGCCTTTTTCCTCACTTGTAAAATGGGTAAAATTCTGAACTAACAGGATTGTTATGAATTTACTTAACACTTAGTAGTCACTCAACTCAACATAATTTTCTTAAGGTACATCATCATCAAATTCACCAACTGCTCTAGGTAAGATCCAGTATTGCAATGGCATTTATCAGTCCCAGATCATTTCCCTAGCTAAAGCTCTGAAAGGCATAAGCACAAGCAGAGTACAATGATAACAAAATATAAAGGAAAGAATCGTATGCATGCATGCATACAAATACCGCATATTTGTATATCCATACCTTGGATTTCTGTGAACTTAAAAGATAGAAAACACCTGCCTACTATGGTCTTTTGGAGCCCTGGTGGCACAGTGGTTAAGAGCTTAGCTGCTAACCAAAAGATCGGCAGTTTGAATCTACCAGCCGCTCCTTGGAAACTTGATGGGGCAGTTCTACTCTGTCCTATAGATACGCTATGAGTTGGAATTGATTA
>NW_004443943.1:3526182-3530081 GCF_000243295.1 Trichechus manatus latirostris
GTTTCTTCCTAGGAAGATACTGTAACAAATTGACCTCACAGCTATAGGCCATTTTGAACCTTTCCCTTGACTGGGATGGAATGACCCAAAACCACTATGAAATGATTTCACTTAGGTTATATTTCTCTGGGATTATTAAAATGAGATTCTTTTCCCTTTTCCCAACAATTTAACAATTTTTCAAACATGTTGAATGACCCTGCTTTTCCTCCCATCCTTTCACCCTATGTCTTGCTGTCACACAACTAGCCAAGGGCATGAGATTATGAATGATATCTTTTTCTAGTTTTTAAAGCAGGAACCAAGAAGTAGGATTGTGCTTTCCCATCTATTCCCCTGTTATTTGTCTTCCTTCCTCCGTGTTCCTGGGGAAGACAAGGCTATTGCAAGAGTAAAGAAGATTGGTTAATTCTTTTCAGTGTCCTCCTTCCTTGGTCTGCTAGGCTCTAATCTCAATGGATTCATTTAAAATAACTTCCTTCTCAATAGGGTATTATTGAGGAGACTGCCGTTTGGGTATATTCTAAGGTGTATTCTTGAGTTCTGAAAGCTATAAGACATTTCCCAGGATGTAAATATTATTCCCTAGAATAATACACTGCCACTCTAGTTTTAGTCAACATCTCCTGCTAAAACGTCTGTGGAGGAAATGAGAATAAGATAATTTTCTGTTGTTTGTCCAGCTCTTTGACAGCCAGGAGCAGAGATTCACTGAACTCACTTCAAGAAAAGGGACCTAGAGTGGATTATCGCAAGGTCAGCGTAAAAGGTACCTGTCGTTGTTGTGTGTCAAGTTGATTCTGACTCATAACAACCCTATAGGACAGAGCAGAACTGTCTCATACGGATTCCTAGGAGATCGCCAGATCTTTCCTCCCTTGGAGTGGCTGGTGGGTTCAAACCAATGACGTTTCAGTTAGCAGCTGAGCATCTAACCATTGCACCACCAGGGCTCCTTAAAGGTACATGAGGACATTTAATTCAACTTTCCCTTTAAAAGTACAGATGAGCCATAACCTGTTCTCTCTGGCTACCTCCAGGCTACTTTGTCCTCCCAGAAAGAGTACACACGTGTCCTTTTCTGTCTGAGAAGCTCCTCACCTTTGGCAGCACTGAAGGAGACAGGGGACACATGTTTAGAAAGCCAGATTAACCTGGTCCACTGTGGCAACTGCTGGAGTAAAATTTCACAGCCTGGTCTAGCATGACTTGTAGGGGCCTCACCTTGAAGCCTGGACAAATGGTGGTGTCATTTTACTAATGCAGAGAACATAGACGGAGCAGGTTTGGAGAAGGAGAAGATGAGTTCATGTTTGCACATGTTGACTTTGAGGCACCTGGGAAATGCCCAAGTGTACATCTCAGTTTGAGTCTCAGGAGAGAGGTCTGGGCTAGACAGACAGGTCAAACACCCTAAGACAGCATAGCTTCATGTTGGTGGTAGCACTGGGACTTGAAGGGAGCCAGGCCTGGGCTAGCTCTACCAACCTACACTGCCCATAATGCCCATGCCAGGCCAGCCAGTGAAGTTGAGAGGATGCAAATTGCCTGTCTGGCCTTAACCTCTATACACCTCTTCCCCTTGCTTCCTCTTTTGCTAACTCAACTTGCAGACTCCTTGTGCCTCCTAGCTTCTCCTTCTCTATTCAGAAAGCATCCATTAATAATGCCTGTCCCAGTGGGATTGACTCTTAAGCAGCATCTCACCATGGCCATGATGAGGATGACGATGAGAGTGACAGGATTATTTAGTGATATTATTTTGTGTTTTGTCCGTGTTGGATTTTTCGCTGTACCTTTACAAGACTATTGAGGCTGTTCTTCTATTTACCCCAAGATAGGTTTGCAATGGAACACTCAACCATGCATACAACTTTCATTTCTGGGTCTTTCAAAAGCAGGAACCCTTAGAGTAGGGTTGCCAGATAAAATACAGGATGTCCAGTTAAATTTTAATTTAAGATAAACTATATGGTGTCCCACAAGAGGACGGGCCTTTGGCCTCCCAGTGTCAAGCAAGACAGAGATGTCCCCTAACATCAAATGGCCATATGAGCTTGGGCAATTAGTGTTTTCTGTATTAGGCCCCAAGGACAAGGAGGGGGGTGGTCTAATAAAGACTAAAAGTAAAGTTCCTGCCAACCTGTGAGAAGGAGACTCAGGCTGAATTTAATTTTATCTAAAGGAAATAATGTGACATTTCTAACATATCTAGTTTTGCAAAGAAACTTTCATAACTGCAAAATAACAATAATCACTACTAAGCATTGAGCAATTTCTATGTGACACACTCCATGTTAAATACTTTATATGCATTATCTTTTTTATATACTGTAAAATTATTATGGAACAAAAGGGGGCGTCCTTTATTAATGGACCATCAGGATTTGGAAGTAGGTGATGGATGTTTCACCTATTGATTATGCTGGCTCTTGCCCCAAAGAAGCTAATTCAGATATAAAGAAAAATGAGTCCAGAAAGATGATTGACTGACAAGTTAAAATATTTGTTTCAGAGCCACTACTCCATCAGCCTGCCTTGGCCTTCCAGTTAAAAGGCATTTAGTCTTGATTTGAATATTTAACATACTAGTTTCCTAGGGCTGCTGTAACAAAATACCACAAACTGGGTGGCTTATAAGAACAGAAATTTACTGTCTTACAGTTCTGGAGATTAGAAGTCCAATCAATGTGTAGGCCAGGCCATGCTCCCTCTGAAGTCTCTAAGGTAAGATCCTTTCTTGTCTCTCCCAGCTTCTGGTAGTCCTGGGCATTCCTTGGCATGTAGATGCATCTGCACAGGGTTATCTTTCCTCTGTCTATCTCTTTGTGTCTCTTCCCCTCTTATATAAGGACATCACTCACATTGGATTAGGACCCACCCTATTGCAATATGAGCTCACGTTAACTCAACTGATAACATCTTCCAAGACCTTATTTCCAAATAAGGTCATGTTCGCAGGTACCAGAGGTTAGGACGTTAATGTATGTTTTGAGGGGACACAACTCAATCCACAACATTTAATTTCCTTGCTTCAGACTTATTCTTCAGATCTACCTCAGATCCTGAGGCTTTTCACATGACTGGGTTAAGTTGTTTCAAGTTCTGTAACTCTGTAAGGAACAGACTGTGTCTTTGGGCCAAGGTTTTAGTTAAGACATTATCTTCTGCAATTACTATTCACTTGAAGGAGAGAAAATTTTCTTCCCAATTGACACAGGATCATGCCCCCGGAGCCAAGAGAATTTGTCCATCCAGCACCCAGTGCACCTTCTCAGATAATAAGCAAATAGCCATCAGCCTAACTTGGAAACACTTTGTGCCCCCCACACACTTTAGTAAAAAGCTTTGAAATTGTTTTTCTTTCACCACATGCTAAAAAACAAATCACAGTCGTCCAGTACTCTGGCACCTGGCTTTGCAATCTCAAATCATCTTCAACTGATCACAAAAATAAATAATCTTGCTCAACAATGGCTAGCATTGTTATGGCTGTCCATAATTAGGAAGATTGTAAAAGGAGACAGGTCATGAAAGAAAATTTTCTGGTTCCTGAATAAAGGTTCCACAATCATGTTTTCAAGAAGTATTACCATTTAACCTGACAGATGAATTCCTTATAAAAATTTATTGGAAAAGAATTTTGTTTTTTATTTTTTAGGACAGTTTTGTTTTATGGGATTTATTGCCCAGCCGGTAGTCTCTAACACAAAAACCTGATCGCACATATAGTTCAGTAAGAGGTTGGCCTTAAGTATCTCCACGTTGAAGTCAAGGAGTTATCAACATCAATACAAGCATCTTGCACAGAGGGGGGCATCCACCCACCACCAATGAAGGCAGAGATGATGGATTTTTGTGAAGAAATTGGAAGGTCTATATGTGAAGAGCTCCCTAAT